>NC_079197.1:59272406-59573305 GCF_029499605.1 Hyla sarda | reverse complement strand
ATTGAAAATAATTTTGAATGTGAACAATACGATCTCTGCGGTCATTCCACAATTCCATATTTAAACTGCAAACTGATATCAGGATATTGACAAACTGGATAAAAATAAATATAACATTTGCACTAAAATATATAAATAGTGTTGAGGCCCAATAGTGCTGCTTAGTCTAATGGTATGTTATCCCGTAAGGCATACACAAATAGATCAATAAATTAAATTGTATTAGACAGCGCTCTGTGGGACTTGATTAAAGATTGTATTGCATGAACATACCTGTAGTAAAAGTAGGAGTATGTGCCATGGTAAATGAAGAGAATAATGTTGAGGGAACAAACGCTATGGTTGGAAAACAAACAAAAAAATGGTATTGTAAAATGCTGAATATATGGAAAAGGAAAATGATAGGTAAACTGGATATATTTGTACCTATATATGGTTAGAATATGTGCTGGATTGTCACTTGTGTACAAGTATTAGGCAGATATGGTTGATGTCCAATTAACACTCTATATTCTGCAAAAAGATGTATATATATCTGTTGGTATTGAACTCATAAATCAATCCCCGTCACCTTCCAAGAAAATAAGTATATTGAATGTAATATGAGATGTGTACTTGCGATTTCCTCTTGCTCGTGTTTAGCGATGCGTTTCTGTTGGATATGAAGTCCTTAGATGTAGATGCTCCGGAAGATAGGATAAAGCCTATCCACAGTGTTGGAGAGATGTCAGTGAGAACGCCCCAGCCGGTGGCGTCTCAGCCGCTGCAATCTCTTTTCGTGGTCAGTTCGGTGGAATGAAACGTTCAGTGGTGACGTCACTACTGGTGCTGTAGAGGTCCACAATACTCTCCTACGCGTTTCGGAAACGGGTGCTGTTTCCTTCGTCAGGGATGGTAAGTACATGTATTCCTCTGTTTTATATAGCCCGCGATCATAGAGACCTCCCACAACTTAACTGTGGAGCCATATTGGTGTGTTAATTATTGTGTGTTACCCATTTCGCATGCTTGTTGTATATGTATCATAGAAAGCCGAAAAGTTCAAACTCAGAATTCAAGCCATGTGGAATCATTGTGTTTATATCAAAAATCCATTTTGATTCTGCTCTCGAGAGTTGTGCTATATAATCCCCCCTCTCCAATTTGGGGGGATTTTTTCAATTCCAAAGAAAGATCACTCTGAGAACCCACCATGTTGGATTCGCCGGATTTTCGAAGATTCTGGGTCATATGGGTCTCTGGTGACCCGGAAAATCAGGGGGATTGGGGGTCCAAGACACCCCCTGTTCCTCAAAGGGATAGGAGTTAGGTGGCAGGGTTGCCACCCCTCCTATCCCTGCTTTTGGCCAGTCAGAAGACTGACCAATTGCAGATCGGGAGGCGGGGGGGGGGGGTTAAAGTTCGGTTCCCCCGTTCTGCCCACCGACGGTAATCCGGGCAGAACGAGGGAATTGTAGCGTGACTGGCAGCGGTGGAAGTCCCTTACCTGCGATCGGTGGCGGCGGGCGGCGATGAAGTGCGGCTCCGACATGCGGCTCCCTCGTGAAGACTACGGAAGCCGGTAAGTAGTTGCCTGGCAACATCTGGAGGGCTAAAGTTTGGAGACCACTATACACTATACTCTAAACTGTAGCCCTCCAGATGTTGCAAAACTATAACTCCCTTGCATGCCCAGACAGCCGTTTGGTCATGTTGGGATTTGTAGTTTTGCAAGATTTAGTGGGATACAATTTGTAGATCACTGTGCAGTGGTCTCTAAACTATGGGCCTCCAGATCTTGCAAAACTACAACTCCCAGAATGCCCACACAGCAGTGTGCTGTCTGGGCATGCTGGGATTTGTAGTTTTGCAACATCTGGAGGGCCACCGTTTGGAGATCGCTGTGCAATGGTCTCTAAACTGTAGCCCGCCAGATGTTGCAAAACTGCAAATCCCAGCAGGCCCAATTAGCAAACAGCTGTCTCAGCATGCTGGGAGTTGTAGTTGCGTACCACCAGCTGTTGCATAACTACATCTCCCAGCATGCCCTTCGGCGATCAGTACATGCTGGGAGTTGTAGTTTTGCAACAGCTGGAGGTGCACTGGTTGGAACATACTGAGTTAGGTAACAGAACCTAACTGAAGGTTTTCCAACCAGTGTGCCTCCAGCTGTTGCAAAAGTACAACTCCCAGCATGCATGGTCTGTCTGTGCATGCTGGGAGTTGTAGTTTTGCAACAGCTGGAGCTTTGCACCCCTCCATTTGAATGTACAGGGCGGGTTTACAGTGGGTTTCCTGCTTCAAGTTTGAGTTGTGCAAATTTTCGCAAAATTGCGGGAAACTCACTGTTTCTTACTGCGTGACCAAGCAGAGAACCCGTGAAACGGGACCGTTGTTCCACGAGCTTGGCTGAGCTCTTGCTTTCTCTTCTTCCCAATCCGAGCCGAGCCACACATTTCCATGCATTACCTGGAATAAACCTACACCTTCTTCGGCATGAAACCAGGAGTGCGTCTTTTGTACCCTTCTATAATGTCTCATCCACTGTAAACCTCCGCCTGTGTGAATGTACCCTAAAAACACTACACTACACTAGCACATAATAAAGGGTAAAACACTACATATACACCCCCCTTACACTGTCCCACCCAATAAAAATAAAAAACGTATTGTACGGCAGTATTTTCAAAACAGAGCCTCCAGCTATTGCAAAACAACAACTCCCAGCATTTCCGGACGGCCACTGACTGTCCAGGCATGCTGGGAGTTTAGCAACAGCTGGAGGCACCCTGTTTGGGAATCACTGGCGTAGAATACCCCTATGTCCACCCCTATGCAATCCCTATTTTAGTCCTCAAATGCGCATGGCGCTCTCTCACTTCGGAGCCCTGTCGTAAGGAAACAGGAAACAAGGAAACAGTTTAGGGCCACATATGGGGTATTTCCGTACTTGGGAGAAATTGAGTTACAAATTTTAGGGGTCTTTTTCTCCTTTTAACGCTTATTAAAATGAAAAGTTGGGGTCTATATCAGCCTCTTGGTGTAAAACAAAAAATAAATGTACACTAACATAATGGTGTTTCCCCATACTTTTTATTTTCACAAAAGGTAAAAGGAAAAACGCCCAAAATTTGTAACGCAATTTCTCCTGAGTACGTAAATACCCCATATGTGGGCATAAAATGCTCTGCGGGCGCAAAACAAGGCTCAGGAATGAGAGCGCATGATGGAAATTTGAGTCCTAAATTGGTGATTTGCACAGGGGTGCCTGATTTTACAGTGGTTCTGACATAAACGGAAAAAGATTAATATCCATATGTGACCCCATTTTGGAAACTATACCCCTCACGGAACATAACAATGGGTATAGTGAGCCTTAACGCCCCACAGGTGTTTGAGGAATTTTCGTTAAAGTTGAATGGGAAAATAAAAAAAAAAGATTTTTTTTTTACTAAAATGCTGGTATTACCCTAAAGTTTTCATTTTCATAAGGGAAAATAGGAGAAAAGCCCCCCAAAATTTGTAACCCCTTTTTCTTCTTAGTAAGAACTTACCCCATATGTTGATGTAAAGTGCTCCCTCCGTCTGGAGAAGAAAAGGTTTAGTCTCAAGGGGCGACACGCCTTCTTTACCATAAGAACTGTGAACTTATGGAACAGTCTACCTCAGGAACTGGTCACAGCAGGAAAAATTAACAGCTTTAAAACAGGGTTAGATACATTCCTGGAACAAAATAACATTAATGCTTATGAACATATATAAAATCCCATCCCTCCCCCAATATCGCACCACACCCCTACTATTCAATTCCCTGGTTGAACTTGATGGACGTATGTCTTTTTTCAACCGTACTAACTATGTAACTGTGCTGGTGAACTACAATGCTCAGAAGAGAAGGAGCGCCATTGGGCTTTGGAAGAGAAAATTTGACCGGGATTGAAGGCCACGTGTGTTTACAAAGCCCCCATAGTGCCAGAACAATGGACCCCCCCCACATGTGACACCCATTTTGGAAACTACCACCCTCACGGAATGTAATAAGGGGTGCAGTGAGCATTTATGCACCACAGGTGTCTGACAGATTTTTGAAACAGTGGTCCATGAAAATGAAAAATAAAATTTTTCATTTGCACAGCCCACTGTTCCAAAGATCTGTCAAACACCAGTGGGCTGCAAATGCTCACTGCACACATTATTAAATTCTGTGAGGGGTGTATTTTCCAAAATGGGGTCACATGGTGGGGGGTCCACTGTTTTGGCACCAAGGGGGGCTTTGTAAATGCACAATGTCTATTCCAACCAAATTCTCTTTTTAAAAGTTCAATGGCGCTCCTTCTCTTCTGAGCATTGTAGTGCGCCAGTAGAACACTTGATGTCCACAAATGGGGTATTTCCATGCTCTAAATTAATTTACACATCCAACTTTCGTCAAACACCTGTGGCATGTAAATGCTTAATGTACACCTTGTTACGTTCCTTGGGGGCGTAGTTTCCAAAAAAAGCATGCCATGTGTTTTTTTGTTTTTTTTTTCTGTTCTGGCACCATAGGGGCTTCCTAAATGTGACATGCCCCAAAAACCATTTCAGCAAAATTTGCTTTCTAAAAGCTAACTGTGACTCCTTCTCTTCTAAGCATTGTAGTGCGCCCGCAGTGCACTCGATGTCCAGACATGGGGTATTTCCATACTCAGAAGAGTTGGGGTTACAAATTTTGGGGGACATTTTCTCCTATTACTCCTTGTAAAAATGTAAAATATGGGGAAAAAACTGCATTTTAGTGAAAAATAAATTCATTTACACATCCAACTTTAACGAAAAAGTCGTCAAACACCTGTGGGGTGTTAAGACTCACTGGGCCACTTGTTCTGTTTCCTGAGGGGTGTAGTTTCCAAAATAGCATGCCATATGGGGGTTTTCTTGCTGGTCTGATACCATAGGGGCTTCCTAAATGTGACATGCCCCCCAAAAACCTTTTCTGAAAAACCTACTCTCCAAAATCCCATTGTCGCTCCTTTCCTTCTGAACCCTCTAGCGCACCCACAGAGCACTACACATAGACATATGAGATATTTCCTTACTCGAGAGAAATTGGGTTACACATTTTAGAGTGATTTCTCTCCTTTTACCCCTTGTAAAAATTCAAAAACAAAAAATACAAGAACATGTGAGTGTAAAAAATTAAGTTGACATGTTTTTACTTTTGGAAAATATCAGAGTACTTCAAAGTTCAGCAGCAATTTTCCAATTTTTCGATAAATTTTCAAAATCAGAAATTTTCAGGGACCAGTTCAGTTTTGAAGTGGATTTGAAGGGCCTTCATATTAGAAATACCCCACAAATGACCCCATTATAAAAGCTGCACCCCTCAAAGTATCCAAAATTACATTCAGTAAGTGTGATAACCCTTTAGGTGTTTCACAAAAATAGCAGCAAACTGAAGGAGAAAATTCTAAATCTTTATTTTTTACACTCGCATGTTCTTGTAGACCCAGTTTTTTAATTTTTACAAAGGATAATAGGAGAAAAAAAAAACCAAAATTTGTCTCAAGAAAGGAAATACCTCATATGTGTATGTCAAGTGTTTGTCGGGCTCAGTAGAGGGCTCAGAACGGAAGGACCAACAACGGGATTTTAGTGAGTGAATTTTGCTGAAATAGTTTTTGGGGCATGTGTTACTCCGAGCGCTCTGGGTCCCCACTCCTCCCCGAAGCGCTCGCAGCGTTTACCTGCTGAAAGCGCCCAGGTCAGACCCGCTGACCGAGAGCGCTGCGATAATGTCCCTAGCAGGGATGCGATCCGCGATGCGGGACGCGCCCGCTCGCGGTTCGCATCCCAGCCCGCTTACCAGACCCGTTCCCCGTCTGCACAGTCCTGGCACGCGCGGCCTCGCTCCCTAGGGCGCGCGCGCCGGCTCTCTGCGATTTAAAGGGCCAGTGCGCCGCTGATTGGCGCCTGGCCCAAATTAGTGAAATCACCTGTGCACCTCTCTATATAACCTCACTTCCCCTTCCCTTTCTTGCCGGATCTTGTTGCAATTGTGCCAGTGAAAGCGTTCCTTGTATGTCCCAAGCCAGTGTTCCAGACCTCCTGCCTTTGCCCCTGACTACGATCCTTGCTGCCTGCCCTGACCTTCTGCTACGTCCGACCTTGCTCTTGCCTAATCCTTTGTACCGCGCCTATCTCAGCAGTCAGTCGGGGTTGAGTCGCTATCGGGTGGAACGACCTGGGGGTTACCTGCCGCAGCAAGTCCATCCCACTTTGCGGCGGGCTCTGGTGAATACCAGTAACCCCTTAGACTCCGTTCCCCTGGTACGGCCCACGTCATCACCCCACTGACACAGAGGATCCAACACCAGTATCCTCACAGTACCCGGATCCTGACAGCATGTCACATTTAGGAAGCCCCTTTGGTGCAAGAACAGCAGAAACCCCCCACATGGCTTACCATTTTGGAAACAACACCCCTCAATGCACGTAACAAGGGGTCCAGTGAGCCTTAAACTTCACTAAAGTGCCGTTTTTCCCAAATTTACCATTTTTACAAAGGGTAATGGAAGAAAAGGCCCCCCAAAATTTGTAACCCCATCTCTTCTGAGTATGGAAATACCCCATGTTAGTACGTAAATTGCTCTGCGGGCGAACTACAATACTCACATTTGGCTTTTGGAAAGCAAATTGGAGTCACATTTGGCTTTTGGAAAGCAAATTTAGCTGAAATGGTTTTTGGGGGGCATGTCGCATTTAGGAAGCCCCTGTGATGCCAGAATAGCAAAGAAAAAAAAACACATGGTATACTGTTTGGAAACTACACACTTAAGGAACGTAACAAGAGGTACAGTGAGCCTTAATACCTCACAGGTGTTTGACGACTTTTTGTTAAAGTTGGATGTGTAAATGAACAAAAAAAAATTTTCATTAAAATGCTGTTTGTTCCCTACATTTTCCATTTTTACAAGGGGTAATAGGACAAAATGACCCACAAAATTTGTAACCCCATTTCTTCTGAATATGGAAATACCCCATGTGTGGACGTCAAGTGCTCTGCTGGCGCACTACAATGCTCAGAATAGGAGGAGCGCCATTGAGCTTTTGGAAAGATAATTTATTTGGAATGGAAGTCAGGGGCCAAGTGCGTTTACAAAGCCCCCCATGGTGCCAGAACAGTGGACCTCCCCACATGTGACCCCATTTTGGAAACTTCACGTAATGTAATAAGGGGTGCAGTGAGTATTTACACCCCACTGGCGTTTGACAGATCTTTGGAACAGTGGGCTGTGCAAATGAAAAATGAAATTTTTCATTTTCACGGACCACTGTTCCAAAAATCTGTCAGACACCTGTGAAGTGTAAATGCTCACTGTACCCCTTATTACATTCCGTGAGGGGTGTAGTTTCCAAAATGGGGTCACATGTGGGGGGGGGGGTCAATTGTTCTGGCACTATGGGGGCTTTGTAAACACGTGGCCTTCAATTCCAGACAAATTTTCTCTTCAAAAGCCCAATGGAGCTCCTTCTCTTCTGAGCATTGTAGTTCACCCGCAGACCACTTTACATACACATATGGGGTATTTTCTTGGTCAGAAGAAATGGGGTTACAAATTTTGGGGGGCTTTTCCTATTTTCCCTTGTGAAAATGAAAAATTTAGGGTAACACCAGCATTTTAGTGAAAATTTTTTATTTTTTTATTTTGCCATCCAACTTTAATTAAAATTTGTCAAACACCTGTGGGGTCTTAAGGCTCACTATACCTCTTGTTACGTTCTGTGAGGGTGTAGTTTCCAAAATGGGGTCACATGTGGGTATTTATTTTTTTAGTGCTAATATCCGAACTGTAAAATCAGCCACCCCTGTGCAAATCACCAATTTAGGCCTCAAATGTACATGCGCTCTGACTCCTGAGCCTTGTTGTGTGTCCGAAGAGCATTTTACACCCACATATGGGGTATTTCCGTACTCAGGAGAAGTTGTGTTATAAATTTTGAGGTTCTTTTTTTGCTTTTACTTGTGAAAATAAAAAGTATGGGGCAACACCAGCATGTTAGTGTAAATTTTTTTTTTTACACTAACAGGCTGGTGTAACCCCCAATTTTTCTTTTTCATAAGGAGTAAAAGGGAAAAAAAAGCCCCCCAAAATTCATAGTGCAATTTCTCCTGAGTACGGAAATACCCCATATATTTTTATTGTGGGGGGGGGGACAGTGTAAGGGGATGTATACGTAGTGTTTTACCCTTTATTGTGTGTTAATGTAGTGTAGTGTTTTTAGGCTACATTCGCAATGGCGGGTTTACGGTGAGTTTACTGCTAGAAGTTTGCGCTGCGGCGAAAAATTTGCCGCAGCAAAACTTGAAGCAGAAAACTCACTGTAAACTTGCCCGTGTGAATGTACCCTGTACATTCACATAGGGGGGTAAACCTCCAGCTGTTTCAAAACTACAACTCCCAGCATGTACTGACAGACCGTGCATGCTGGGAGTTGTACTTTTGCAACATCTGGAGGCACACTGGTTGGAAAACCTTCAGTTAGGTTCTGTTACCTAACTCAGTATTTTCCAACCTGTGTGCCTCCAGCTGTTGCAAAGCTTCAACTCCCAGCAAGTACTGGTTTAAAAAATGGAAAAATAGCAGATAAATAGAGATAAATAAAAAAGAACAAAGGAAGTGTCTGATAATAAGGTATAAAATATAATTACATTTATTGAATAATACTATGAGGTCTGGGGCAGGGCCCTTGCTGCAGACAGCTCACCAAAATAGAATGGTAAAAGTTAGTTATAAACATTTAAAACATGACGTTAAAATAGCATTGCACTTAAACGGTTTGACAATGGTGGGGGTTTATAGTTCAATGTTTATAATAGGATATGTCCAATAAACAGTATTTTCACCATTGAAAAACGGGACGCTGCTCCCCGAAACGCGTCTGGTCCAAGACTGCCTTTGAACAAGAAGTCGGGACTATTTGGATTATTTGTCCACCACTATTGGTCTTTTACTACCCTATCAGCTTCTCCCCGCACCGTCGGGGTAAAGAGGGATCCCACACCAAAGACCTCCAGCGCTGCCACGCGCTACAAACGAACATTATCTTTTCCAGCAGACTATGCAATAACCATCTGTACTGGACATCTTCACCTCTCCTACACCTTCCCTGTGCTGCCGGGGCTGAGAGGCATCAATCTGGATCACCGTTAAGCGCTGCTATGCGCATATGACTGCTTTCGCCGGAGCTGGTAAGAGGCACGAAGTGCCTGACTTTGATCTATTTTTCCTCTTGTACTTTGTCCCCGTGCCGTCGGGGTATAGAGGATTAGTGTTGCTCGCGAATATTCGCAATTCGAATTTTATTTGCGAATATCGCATATTCACGAATTCGCGAATATTCGTGAATATAGCGCTATATATTCGTAATTACGAATATTCGTTTTTTTATTTTTTTATTTTTTTCACAGTACACATCACAGTGATCATCCCTCTCTGCTTCCAGCTTATGTGGTGTAAGAAGGCTCTAATACTACTGTGTGAGACTGGTGCGTGAATTTTCGCATATGCTAATTTTCGCATGTGCGAATTTCGCTTATGCTAATTTTTGTATATGCAAATTTTCGCATATGTTAATTTTCGCACACGCAAATATTCGCATATGCGAAAATAAAACGAGAATATTACAAATATGCGAATATTCGCGAATATGACGAATACTCGTCCATATATTCGCGAATTCGAATATGGCCTATGCCGCTCAACACTATAGAGGATAGCGCTACTGTGCATACAAGTATACTCAGTGGGCTCGTAACTGCGAGCCTCCAGCGCTGCAAAAACTGTTTATTGGACATATCCTATTACAAACATTGGATTATAAACCCCACCATTGTCCCACCGTTTAAGTGCAATACTATTTTAATGTCATGTTTTAAATGTTTATAACTAACTTTTACCATTCTATTTTAGTGAGCTGTCTGCACAAGTCCCCTGCCCCAGACCTCACTGTATTATTCAATAAATGTAATTATATTTTATATCTTATTATCAGACACTTCCTTTCTTCTTTTTTATTTATCTCTATTTATTCTGCCTTATTCTAAATTTTCTTCCTAGCCTAGTAGGACATCTATTTTTCCATTTCTTAAACCAGTATATATTTGGCACACGGGTATGTGCAACGCAGTATCCTCGGTTTAGGTCTCTTATATTTTACGTAGAGCTCCCACACTTCTACATTATATTTCCAGCAAGTACTGATCGCTGAAGGGCATGCTGGGAGATATAGTTATGCAACAGCTGGAGGTACGCAACTACAACTCCCAGCATGCAGAGACAGCTGTTTGCTGTTTGGGTATGCTGGGATTTGCAGTTTTGCAACATCTGGAGGGCTACAGTTTAGAGACCACTGCATAGCGATCTCAAACCTGCAGCCCTCGGCTTGTTGCAAAACTACAAATCCCAGCATGCCCACACAGCAAACAGCCGTCTGGACATGCTGGGTGTTGTAGTTTTGCAACATCTGGAGGGCTACAGTTTAGAGACCACTGTATAGTGGTCTCAGACTGTAGCCCTTCAGGTGTTGCTAGGCAATTCACCAGCTTCCGTAAGATCCAGGGAGCCGCATTGCCGTCCTCTTCTGCCGCCGATCACCGCCACCCATTGCCGTCTTCTGCCGATGTGTAAGTGGACTTCAGCTACGGTCCCTGTCGGTTTCCCCATTCTGCCCCACCTATTGTTGGTGGGCAGAACGGGATAACCAAAAGTTAACCCCCCCGCCCCCCGATCTGCTATTGGTCTTCGCTTCCTGACGACCAATAGCAGGGATAGGAGGGGTGGCACCCCTGCCACCTCACTCCTATCCCTTCAGGGGGATTGTGGGTGTCTTGGTCAACCACGATCCTTCTTATATTCCGGGTCACCATATACCCGTATGACCCAGAATCGGCACAAATCGCCGATATGAATTCACCGGCGATTTGCAGCGTTCACCGACATGGGGGGGTCTGATGACCCCCCTGGGCATTTGCGCGGCATGCCTGCTGACAGATATCAGCAGTCACCCCAGTCCGGTCCCCGCCCGGCCCGGGTCAGGGACCGAAATTCCCACGAGCGTACAGGTACGCCCTGGGTCCTTAAGTACCAGGAAGTGAAGGCATACCTTCTGTCTCCTTGTCACCACATATACCTATAAGCATATATGCTTCCTCTTGAGTGAGGGGCTGAACTGCAGCCTTGTCTGCCTTGTCTGCCAAGAAATTGCCTTTGGGTTCTTCAGAGTCTAATCTTCCATGTGCCTTGACTTTGATGATCACCGCCTGTTTAGGCAGTTTTAAGGCTTCAATCAAGGTCTTAACAGTTTCAAAATTTTTGATAGGGGTTCCTTTTGCAGTCTTGTATCCCCTCATGGCCCATTGTAATCTGAAGTCATGTGCCACTCCATGCCCATAGGCAGAGTCCATATGGATATTGGCTGTTTCTCCTTCTGAGATGCAGCAGGCTTCAGTAAGGGCCATAAGTTCTGCCTCTTGCGATGAGACGTGGGGGGGGATTCTTGCAAATAGAGCTTCAAACGGGCTGACAACCGAGTATCCTGTGTGGACCCATCTGTGTAAAGAGTAAAGGTTGCATTGTCTATTGGTGTTTCTTGGACTGTTGGTAGCTGTGATGTCTCCATTTCCATAACTTCTAAGCAGTTGTGCTCAGGGTCTTCATTGTTGTCATAATTTTGTTCCTCTTACTCATCCCCCCCTCAAGAGAGGAAGCAGGGTAGCTGGGTTGATGACTGTGCATCTCTGAAGGGTGACATTATCCGTGAGTAAGAGGTTACATTGAAGCCTCGCTTGTCTTTGTAGAGAAAGGGTATTTCTTTGACTTTGATTTAGAATAGCTTTCAGGTCATGTGGAGCCATAATAATGATTATGAGTATCCAAGAATGATGTAAGAGGTATTATCCAAAAGATACTTTGCTGCTAGCACAGCCCGAAGACAGGTGGGTGCTGTCTGTGAAACCAGGTCTAGTCTGCATGAGTAGTATTCCAAGGGTCTCATTTTTCCTCCATGTCTTTGAGCAAGGACTCCAATGGCATGGCCCTTGGTCTCAGAGACAAACAGATAGAACGGTATTTCATAGTTAGGGATGCCAAATGGAGCAGATAAGATTAGTTCTTTTAGGCGGATCAAACACTGTCTTGCTTCTTCTGGAAGTGGTTGGTTTTGGCCCATGATTGGGATGGAATCAAACAGAGGTTGCATGAGTGCTGAGGCATCAGGAATCCATTGTCAGCAGTAAGTTATCATACCAAGAAATGCCTGTAGTTAAAGTTTGACATTTGTAGGTACAGGAATCTCTTGTATGGCTCGTTTTCTGTCTCCTGTGAGGTGTATAGTACCTTGAGAGATAGTGTCCTAAGAAGACAACTCTCTGTTGTGCCCATTGAACTTTTTCGAGGGATACTTTGCAGTTAACTGAGGCAAGGAATGATAGCAGATCGACTAAAGTCATGGCACACTCTTCTTGGGATGAAGCACATTTAACAGCCGCGCTCCGGTCAGACATGCTGGCCGTGAGCGCGCTGTCTTGTCTCTGTTGCCAGCAGGGCTGGAATCCGCATCGCGGGACGCGCCCGCATGCGAATCCCAGCCCGTCATTCACCTCCCTCAGCCACTGCCTCATTGTGTCCCTGTCCTCGTAGCTCCGGTGCGCGTGCCTCCGCCTTCTGGGGTGCACGCGCTGGAGCTCTGTTTCTTAAAGGGCCAGTGCCCAATTAATTAAAGTGTTTACACCTGTCACCTGGTCCATATATTCCTGCTCCTCCCTTGCTTCCCTGCCGGATCTTTGGTTGTTTATGCCATTGTGGAGTCCTGTGTCTTGCTACTGTTTACCTGTTCCCTGTTTCCCTACATAACCTGTACCTGTGAACCTGCCTGGACCTTCTGCCAATGCCAGTGTCCTTCTGTCCCACGCCATTCCCCCAGCTACCTGTGTGGACGAGTCATGCCGGGGGTAGCGATCTGGGTGCCGCCTGCCACAGTAAGACCATCTCGCTTTGTGGCGGGCTCTGGTGAAAACCAGTGGCATGGCTCCCTGGCATGGCTCACGTCTACATCCACACAGGCCCTGAGGATCCACCACCTGCTGTGTCCTGTTACTGTCCTCCATCTGCCGTGATCATAACAGCACAGAGTAGAAGATCATCCAGGTATTGAGGAAAGGTCACATCATGATGTGCAGATATCCATGGAGACAGGTGGACAAGGCCTGGGAGAAGTGATTGGGGGAGTTTTGAGCTCCTTGTGGCAATCGGGTTCAAGTGTACTGTCCGCCTCAGTGGTTAAAGGCAAAGAGATATTGGCAGTCTGAATCTAATGGAATGCTGAAGAAAGCATTGGCTTGGTCCAAGACAGTGAAAAACTTAGCATCGGGGGATATTGTACTGAGCAGGGTATGAGGGTTGGGAACAATCGGAGTATCCAAGATGGTGGCAGCATTGACAGCACGAAGATCATGTACATCTGGAACTTTTCAGGTTGTCCTTTTGGGGTCTTCTTATTTACGGGAAACAAAGGAGTGTTTGCTGGGGAGACACATTTCATCAAGGTCCCATTCTTCCAAAGAGTCGCAATCTGTTCAGACAGAGAAGCTTCTGAATTGGCTTTGAGTGGATATTGGGGTACTCTTGGTATCCGGGCTCCTGGTTTTAAGAAGACTTTGACAGGTGGGACAGGCAAGATTCCTCTGTCATCAGGGCCTTTTGACTAGACAAGGTCTGGAATTTGTTGAAAATAGACATCAGGTATGGTATTTGTTTGGGTTTCCATGATCATCAGTGGAGAGGCTTGCATAACCAAAGTTCTTCAGGTGTGAGTGGTTGAGATAATTTGAGATGCATGTCATCATCATCATATTTTATGGTGGCCTTGAGTTTCTGAAATAAGTCTGCGCCTAACAGATTTAGTGGGCATGTATTTGATATGATCAGCCGGGAAAGAATGTCTTGCTGTGCTCCAATTGGTACAGGGTGGATGAGGTTGGAGGAAACAGGCGTGCCACCTACACCCAGACAAGAAAGACGGTCAGAGATGATAAGGGAGTTGCACGGTAGGTCTTTAGAACGTATTACTGATCTGGCTGCACCTGTGTCCACTAAGAAAGGCAGAGTTATTCCACTGATTGTAAGTTTCGCAAGTGATTCAGTAAAAATGGTCTGAGTAGACACTTGGGAAATCAATGTGGGCACAGGCTTGCCCCTGTCCTATTGTGGATGATAAGGCAGCTCCTGGAAGTCTGAATAATAGAAGAAGCGTAGAATGGTTTCAGGTCCAGATTGTTGGTGGTCCCTGGGTGGGACATGATTTGATGGTTGCTGAAGAGTCATCCTGGTCTCACGTGGTTGTTGAAATACCATCTTGGTGTCAGGTGGGTGTCTGGGCACTGCCTCAGATGGGTGCATGTCTATGTTGTAATTGTCTTGTGGCATCATGGGCCTAGGCATGGCCATATCCCTTTAGTAGTTGTCCTGGGCCATTCTGGATCTGAAAAATTCTCCTGAGGGTATGTGCAGGGTATGTGTGGACTGGTCCTTTATACATCGTGGGTGTATCTTGATATACTGCCACTTTAATGAGTTTCTTGATAGGTGCTATCTCTCCCTGTTTTTCAATAGCTTTTGCAATGTGTAGAAGCTGCTTAGGTTCAAGTTCCACAAATTCAGGCCTTGTGTCCATTTTTCTTTTCTTGGTTGCTTCCTTTAAGCCACTTACAAAAGTGTTGATGAAGAGTATTTTGTGGAACTTGGTGGCTAGATCATAGCATTGATCCTGGAACAGGCTGTGTAGTCTGGAGAAGAACTCTGAGGCATCAGCAACATTGGTAGAGTTCTCAGTCGGTCCCTGGCCCAAGCTTGTAATTGACGGCAAAATTCAGTTCCAGAGGAGTAAGTCTCTTGATCTACAACAGTAGTGCCATCTAAGTCTGCAGAAATGATGGGCCAGAAGGAGTCCCCTGCCTTGATGTTGACCAGATTATATAGATCTTTCCATACAGCTGAATCGGTTTGTTGGATTTGCTTGATTCTTCTATAGAAGGGCATTGGTTGTTTCTCTGGGTCAGGGAGTTGGCTTATGAGATTATTCACTTGCACTGGGGTGAAGGGGACGTATTTATGATTAGTCCCTAAGGGACTGTGTTGTGTTGAGGTATTGGCATGAGTTTAGGTGGCGTGGGTTAAGGTAGGCCAGGTAGTCTATCTGAGTCATCTTGTGCGTAGAAATGTGTCTTTGTTCCACAAGGTCTAGAAGGCGATGTACTGTAGTCTGGAGCTGCTTCATACAAGGTCTAGAAGGCGATGTACTGTAGTCTGGAGCTGCTTCATACACTCATCATGTTTGTCTGTGGAATACCTGGGGCCAACAACATGTAGTATTAAGTCACAAGGGAGTTTTCCAGGACCTGTAATGGCCAGATTGATGATTGAAATAGGCCCATTTTGGATGCAAGACCCCCCTGCATTCACTAAGTTTGCAGCTAGACCCCCTGAATGTTGGAGCCTTTGATTGGCAGGGTTAACAATAGCCTCCACTCTCTCAGTTTCCATAGAACCAAGGACAACCCTGAGTAAGGTGTTGTGCCATATTCAGGTTTCTAAGGCAAGCTGGATTCAATTTAATGGTACAGGACATGGCACTATCGGAGGAGTCAGGAAGCTCCTGGAACTGTACCACGGCAGGTGTTATGGAGTTGACTGGAGATGTAGGCATAAATCCAGGGACTGGCTCCCAATCATCAGTAGGTGAGTCTGAACATTCCTCAGGCTCCATTCAGGCCCTACGGTTTCTAATGGCTTGTAGAAGGGGTGGGCTATTGATTAGGCTATGCAGAGGGGGTACGGCCCCTGGTGGGGACAGATGGGGGTACAGGCTGGTGGCTTGATTCGCAGGCACAAAGTAGGCCCCATCCGGAGTTATTACTGGGTATAGGGGCAGGGCAGGTGTACCAATATGGTCGCCGGAGAAAGTTCCGGTTTGAGGCCTTCCGGCATCCATCAAGGCCTGTTCGGGTGTACTGGGAGGAAGTGGGAGGATTGAGTGTCCCAAGATAGCTAACAGGAGTGGAAGTGGGAGTATCAATATTTCCGGGTACACCAAGATGGCCCCCAGTTCCGGATGCAGAAGGGGTGGAGTCTTAGGTAGTCCTGGGAGTAGGAGCATGGCCACAACAGGAAGGCGGTGACACCCTGGGCAGCATGGGATAAATGGAGGCAGGTGTTTTTTGGGTGGAGTTCACCTTGGGGGCAGTGGGAGTACAGGGAGTGGCACTAGTGGGTACTTAGAGGCCGGGTTTGGCCACAGGAAACACAGTACTTAACTGAGGGTGGGTTTTGTTGGCCACAATGGGGACACACCCAACAATTAGGCTCGCCGCCATTTTAGGGCGGTGGCGGATCTTTCTCTTTAAAATACAGATACACAGTTATCTTCCCCTTTTTATTTCTACATTCCTCTTCTACATATTTCTCTCTTGCTATGGCACAGGAGGTATGGTGCCATGCTTGGGCAGATGACATCAATCCAATATCCTCTATTATTCCTTTCTATTCTTTAAGGGCCTTTGCCCAAAATTCTGAGTGTAATCTACCTTTCTCATGAATATCACATATAGACAAAAATTTTTTCATTTTATCAAGATGTTTCTTTCCTTCACGATGCGCGACTAGGTTACGTGCCTCTTCATGCCCAGAGAGAGCAGAAGTCTGGCTTTTAAATAAAGTTTGCAAGCCGTTCATGTTTACCAAAGTTTAACAGTTTCGGGAGGAGTGAGGACCGTGTACCATCCATATCACCGCAATCTCACAGGGGAGCGCCCGACTTAGGTGGTGTCTGGTCTTTTCCTTCCCACAGACCGTGGAACTAGTTTGCAAGGTCGGGGTGAGGCGAAATCCCAAGCTCAGTGGCTATACCTATTACAGCACCAAACCAGAGGCCAAAATTGCCTTCAGGCACCAAAATCGCGTTCACTTAGGGGAACTCCCGATCACTGCAGTGCATGATCTTTTCCCCGCCCGAACTTCGGGACTAATTCCTGTGGGCACGTGCGGGGCGGAAATATTTTGCTAACTATGGTCACCTCTGTGCAGATGATTTAAAATATATTCCTTAATTATTTTTCACAAACACTTTTCAAAAATTCTCACAACTCCCGATTTGTTAAGCAGCAGGCAGTCAGTCTCCCACGACTAAAACTCCACTGTGAGATTGAGGCCACACAGTGGAGAGATTCCCTGTCACTAAGGGTTGGTCCTAGAGGGTCAACAAAGCCATCCCCCGGCTCCCACAAAACTGCCCAAATGACACAGATAAGTTACAGATTCATAAAGAAATCAGCAGACTTACAGTGTTCTCGTGGAGTTGAACAGACTCCGATTTTGGTCAGTCTCTGGTCACCCGGGTGGCCGGGCGTCGGTCCACCGGACCTTACTCTCCCCTCGAGTGTGGTCCCTGTTCAGGTGCCAACTGTTAAGGAGTGGCTCCTCGCAGGTTGGCTCTGGTTAGGCCTCGACTGTGAGTGACTGCTGCGGTCCAAATTAGTATGTGCTGAGTGTCGACACAAGGAAAGAACATCAGACAAAATTTTGGTATAAAACTCCTTTCTCAGCAGGCTTAGGAGCGCACACTGGCTAAAGGGTCTTTATTGGGGAAGACAATTGTTTATATACTGTAAGGATATCATACGGGGAGGTTGTTTATCACATAAAAAAATCATTGTGTTATATTTTGATTGGTTAATTAAATATATACGTTCATATAAGGCGTAAGCATTTATTAATCATAGTCATGTGCAGCTATATGATGCAGGCTTCCTGTTTATGTCCAAGATTCCAGATGTGTCCGTTATCAGCTGACCCAGTTGTTCATATTTTTCTGTTTGATATTACTTCTCCTTTCCAGACACTGCAAATCTTCTCTCTATTCTTGCTTCTTGTGCGTTGTCCCCTAGAGCAGGTTCCTTATTGGTTACAAGCAAATAGCAAGCTGATATATCTGATAAGGATAATAATGTTTTTTTGCAGCACTCGATTATTATCAATAGCAATATATAAATCAGCAATCAATATTGTCATAATCATCCTTAACAGTGTGGGGTGGCATTTCTTTGGGGGGGGGAGGGGGCGCACAGCCCTCCATGTGCTTGCCAGAGGTAGCCTGACTGCCATTAGGTACCGAGATGAGATCCTCAGACCCCTTGTGAGACCATATGCTTGTGCGGTTGGCCCTGCGCTCCTCCTAATGCAAGACAATGTTATACCTCATGTGGCTGGAGTGTGTCAGCAGTTCCTGCAAGAGGAAGGCATTGATGCTATGGACTGTCCCTCCCGTTGCCCAGACCTGAATCCGATTGAGCACATCTGGGACATCATGTCTCGCTCCATCCACCAACCCCACGTTGCACCACAGACTGTCCAGGAGTTGGCGGATGCTTTAGTCCAGGTCTGGGAGGACATCCCTCAGGAGACCATCTGCCACCTCATCAGGATAATGCCCAGGCATTGTAGGGAGGTCATATGGGCACGTGGAGGCCACATACACTACTGAGCCTCATTTTGACTTGTTTTAAGGACATTACATCAATGTTGGATCAGCCTGTAGTGTGGTTTTCCACTTTGATTTTGAGTGTGACTCCATATCCAGACCTCCATGGGTTGATAAATTTGATTTCCATTGATAATTTTGGTGTGATTTTGTTGTCAGCACATTCAACTACTGTATGTAAAGATTAAAGTATTTCATACGATTAGTTCCTTCATTCAGATCTAGGATGTGATACCTTAGTGTTCCTTTTATTTTTTTGAGCAGTGTATTTATTCTTACTGGGCAAATAGTTTATGAAACATATACTTTCAGATGTCTACTTTGTTTTGAAAGCATTTTTTTTATTAACATTTTAAATGAATTTGAAGCCTAACAATTTTACTTGAAATTTGAAAGGTTTTGGAAATTTGAAAAGTACATCTTTGTTATGTGCTATGCAAGATTTGCAGAAACTTGGAGGTGGTAGAGCATAGAACCCCCCCCCCCCCCAAATGACCCAAAAACTAGACCCCTCAAGGTATTCACTAGGGGCAGGGGCGTAGGAACACCCGCAAATCTGTGTGTGTGTGTGTGTGTGTGTGTGTGTGGGGGGTAGCATTATAACTGGGTGTGGTTATGCAGGGGTGGAGCCATAAAGGGGCATATCAAAGGGGGGAGCCAAAAAGGACAGAACCACTCAATCTTGCATGGCAGTACCAAATTGAGCTTCATTTTTGCTTAATTTATATGTTCCCCTCTACAGTCATAAGCCCTCCACTGTAGCCAATAATATGCCCCCTGTGCAGTCATTATGCCCCTCTGTATCCAATATGCCCTCTGTACACAGTCATAATGCCCCCTGTGTGTCCTCTATGCCCCCTCTGTATCCTCTATGCCCCTGTACACAGTCATAATGCCCCCTCTGTTGCCAGTAATATGCCCTCTGTACTGCACAGTGGGCATTATGACTACAGAGGTGCATAGAGGCTACAGAGGGGGTTTTATGACTGTACAGGGGCAAATTACTGGCTACAGACGGCTCATTATGTGAATGGGGGACATATTAATGGCTACAGAGGGGGCATAATAACTGCATAGGAGCCATAGTGGCTACATAGGAGGCATTATGTCCCCCTCTGTATCCACTATACCCCCTGTACAGTCATAATGCCCCCCCCCCCCCGTAGCCCCTATAGCTCCCCCTCTGTAGTAAGTAGCCAGATATTATATGTCCTCTCTATATTTATAATTACCTCTCAGAGACCCCAATCATAATGTAGATGTGGTGTACATTATTCACACAAGTACCTGCCTGTACACACACCCCTCAATTCCGCGAGCGCACCTGTACAGGAACTTGTCACATTCTGCTCCTGCTGCTTAATGCTGCTGCTCAGTCCCACCTTCTCTTGCATCTCTTTACAGGTCACATGATAATAGGTCATGTGATCTGTTCTTCTTCCTTCTCGGCGTCGACACTGCAGGATTAAATTGTACAGTCAGATGGTACAGTGCCCCATATGTAGGTGTAGGCGCACATATTGCCCCCATAGCTAGTTGTAGGCCCCCATAGCTAGGTGTAGGCTCCCATATTGCCCCCATAGGTTGATGTAGGCCCCCATAGGTAGGTGTAGGTCCCCATAGGTAGATGTAGGCCCCCATAGGAAGGTGTAGGCCCCACATTGCCCCCATAGGTAGGTGTAGGCTCCCATAATGCCCCCATAGGTAGGTGTAGGCCCCCATAGGTATGTGTAGGCCCACATACTACATATTGCCCCCATAGGTAGGTGTAGGCCAGCATAGGTAGATGTAGGCCCCCATACTACATATTTCCCACATAGGTAGGTTTAGTCCCCATTTTGCACCCATAGGTAGGTTTAGGCCCCCATATTGCCCCCATAGGTAGGTGTAGGCCCCCACATTGCCTCTATAGGTGGATGTAGGCCCCCATACTACATATTGCCCCATAGGTAGGTTTAGGCCCCCATAGGTAGGTGTAGGCCCCATATTTCCCTCATAGGTAGGTGTAGGCCCCCATAGGTAGATGTAGCCCTTCATATTGCCCCCAAAAGTAGATGTAGGCCCCCATAGGTAGACGTAGGCCCCCATATTGCCCCATAAGTAGATGTAGGCCCCCATAGTCCCCGCATAAGTAGAACTAGGCCCCATAAGTAGATGTAGGCCCCCATATTGCCCCCATAAGTAAATGTAGGCCCCCATAGTCCCCCCATAAGTAGATGTAGGTCCCAAAAGTAGATGTAGTCCCCCATAGTGCCCCCACAAGTAGATGTAGGCCCCCATATTGCTCCATAGGTAGGTGTAGGCCCCCATAAGTAGGTGTAGGCCCAAATAGGTAGATGTAGGCCTTCATATTGCCCCCAAAAATAGATGTAGGCCCCCATAGGTAGAACGTAGGCCCCCATATTGCCCCCATAAGTAGATGTAGGCCCCCATAGTTCCCCCATAAGTAGATGTAGACCCCATAAGTAGATGTAGTCCCCCATATTGCCCCATAAGTAGATGTAGGCCCCCATGGTCCCCCCCCATAAGTAGATGTAGGTCCCATAAGTAGATGTAGGCCCCCATAGTGCCCCCATAAGTAGATGTAGGCCCCAATATTGCCCCAGAAGTAGATGTAGGCCCCCATAAGAAGATATAGGGCCCCATAGTGCCCCCATAAGTAGATGTAGGCCCCCATATTGCCCCCATAAGTAGATGTAGGCCCCCATATTGACCTCATAAGTAGATGTAGGCCCCCATATTGACCCCATAGGTAGATGTAGGCCCCCATATTGCCCCTATAAGTAGATGTAGGCCCCTATAAGTAGATGTAGGCCCCCATATTGCCCCATAAGTAGATGAAGGTCCCCAGGGCCACCATTGACAGATATAGGCCCCCAGTGCCCCCACTGGTAGGTGTAGGCCCCCAGTGCCCTCATAGTTAGGTGTAGGCCCCGTATGCCCCCACAAACATACTGCCTCCAGCCATGTACAGAGTATGCAAAGGCTTTTAGCTTCCAGAACCATACAGAACCCCCACAAGTGACCACATTTTGGAAACTACACCCCTAAAGTATTTATCTAGACCAAAAGTGAGTACTTTGAGTCCTTTTTGTGTGGCTGGAATGGTTACAGAGTCAGTGGAAAAATAGAAATTCGCTTTTTTTTCACAAATGCATTGTTTGTGGGACATATTTTTTGTACATTGCGTCTGAAAAGGAGGAAATGCACACCCATATTTTATGACACTGTTTGTCCCGTGTTTGGCAATACCCTCGCTTAGGCTATATTTGGTTGCTTTGCTACATAGTGAGACCCAGAATGAAAGGAACCCCATTTGGATTTCAGGACATTATTACAAAAATTATAGGTCCCACTTCATGCCTGCAAAGGATTAAAGCTGGCAGAATCATATTGCACCTCCACAAGTGACCCCATTTTAAAAACTTCACCCCCTAAAGAATTCACTTGGGTTAGTAGTGCGTTCTTTGAGGCCTTTTTGTGTTAATAGTATTAGCATAAGTCAAAAGATTAAAATGTTTAAATTAGCTTTTTTTCCCATATGCATCATTTGTGGGATACATCTTTAAAAAATAGCTTCTGAAATTAATTAAATGCACCCCAAATTTTATTACGCTGCTTGTCCCATGTTAGGCAGTACCCCCGCTTAGGCCATATTTGGTTGCATGTCCACATATTTGGACCCAAAAGGAGCACCATTTGGCTTTCAGGATATCATTATCCTAATTATAGGCCACACTTCATTCTGCAAAGCATTCTAGCTGTCAGAACAATACTGCACCCACAGACGTGACCACATTTTTTAAACTACAGCCCCTAAAGTATTCACCTAGGGCAGTAGTGAGTACGTTGAGCCGTTATTGTGTGGCTGGAATTATTTCAAAGTCAGTGGAAAAAAATTGAAATTAGCTTTTCTTTCACAAATGCTTTTTGTTACAAAATCTTTTTGGTACGTCGCTTCTGAAATGGAGGAAATATTTTATCACGCTGTTTTTTCCTGGCTGGGCAGTACCCCAA
Organism: Hyla sarda; assembly: GCF_029499605.1. Lineage (NCBI taxonomy): Eukaryota > Metazoa > Chordata > Amphibia > Anura > Hylidae > Hyla > Hyla sarda. The sequence continues at coordinate 59,550,736 of NC_079197.1, read as the reverse complement.
ATTATGCCATATTTGGTTGTCTGACCGCCAGGTAGGAAAGGAGCGCCCTTAGGCTTTTAGGGCATCATTTTATGAATTATAGACCCCACTCCGTGCCTGCAAAGGATCGGAGCTGGCAGAACAATACCCCACAAGTGACCCCATGAGGACCGCAAGATTTTTGTCTCAGAAAGAAATATGTATTAGCTGGACCAGGGACTGCTCTGATTGCTCCTTGGTCGGCTAACAGTGACGCACAGCTGTCTGTGACAGTTGAAGTTCCTGATGGATATATTCGTCATGTTGTGAGAATAAGCACCCGCTCATAGCGAATATATCCATCATTGGGCATTAAAATAATAATAATAATCTTGAAAAACCTGGTTTATTTTGTTGGGGACTATCACCCCCCATTCATACTGCATTTCTGTAGTATGCTAGAGGTGTCCATTGGAGTCATGTCAAAAAAGGGATGCCAATGTATACTGTAGCAGTCTCATTCAGAAATGAATGGGGCTGCTACAGTATGCATCAGCATCACTTTTTTGATGTGATGCTGACAAATACCTCTAACATACTGCTGAAACGCAATATGAAAGGGACCTATGTAAAAAAATATATATTTCATAAGAGTAGGGTCACATAGAGCGCATCCGCAGCGTATTTCACACTGCGGATGCCTCGCCGGCAGTCACAAGAGCGAGCGCACTGTTGCAGCTGGGTAGCTCAGGGAGTGCGCTCGTGACTCCTGGCGGGAAATTCACCACTATGAGTGGACACACATAGCAACCCAGCCGCAGCAGGGAACGAAGTATTGTGACGGCTGGCGGGGCATCCGCAGCATAAAATACGCTTCAGATGTGCTCCGTGCGACCCTTCACAAAATGTATTTTTATTTATTTATTTAATAAACGTATTTTTATTTAATTTTTTTACACTTTTTTTTACACTTTTATTTATGCTTTCGAATACTTAGTATTCCAAAGCACTGCAGTTACATGCAGCCTGCCAGTTTAACTCTGGCAGGCATCATATCAGGACGTCCCTCTGGCACATCCTCCCACAGGTATTTACCAGGGCAGAAATACACAAAAAGGATCATACGTCAATCTCATGTTTGAATTAACTATGTCCCTCTGAGTACTAAATACTCTACTTGCATACATTTTACACTGAAATAAATTTAGTGCTTACACTTAAATAGATTAATTAAAATCCAATTTTATTAAGCATGATTAAAATATAACATGAAGCTCTACAGACAGGATTTACCAGTGAAAAACTATTCGAGCGTAAGGTTGAATGCTGTTATAACACTAAGCACTATATAAGTGTTTACAATATGTCTCAAGAGTGTTCAAAAGATTTCATATATTATTATACTAAATCGAAGCAGTTTTCAATCTGTTAGTGTCCCCGAAATTTCAGAGCCCACTCCTGAATATATGAGTCATGTACTTCTACCTGCCACAATACTACATGACATTAAAGTGCATATGAATATAATGGGCCAAAGATATCCTCACCCATAGTGACTTGGAACCACTTCGCTCCACTACACCAAAGGATAGGGCATAAGATGTCTTATGTTTGATCTCTCCTGCTGCACCCCCATACATCAGCAGCCTGGGGTATTGTGACATCATGGCCCTGCCCCTCGTGACATAAGTGCCCTGCCCCCTCGTGACATCACATCCCGCCCCTCAATGCAAGCTTATGGGAGGGGTTGTGGCGGCAGGCTGCTCCCGGATACTGATGTATGGGGATAGGGGATAAGATGTCAAGGGTCGGAGTACCCCTTTAAGTCCCCCTCCTCCAGACCACTAAGTATAATAGATGTGTATCTGACTGGTATACATATGATAAATATGTATATGTGTGTAGGTATGATAGATGATATACACATCTTTCGTACACATCATCTATCATACATACACTTATCTATCATACATACACACACATCCATCATGCATACACACATCAATCATAAATACATCATGCATATATGCATTATACATCCATCTATTATACACGTATCATTTATACTAGAGAGGATTTAGTTAGGGGTGAGGGGGGCAGAGGAGTCTGGCGGACATTTGGGTTGGGGGAGTGTAACATAGGAGCTGGGAGGAAGACTTAGAAGTGGGGGGCAGAGGGCTCTGGAGGAAGAGAAGGGAGAAGTCTGGAAGAGTAGTGATACTGTGCCACACAGAAGGTTAGTACATAAAATGAGAATGCTGAGACTTGGGGAGGACATGTAAAAAGGTTAGAAACTGGCTCAGTGACAGGAAGCAGAGGGTATCAATAGAACTTACTCTGGTTGGGTGACCGTTACAAGTGGAGAACCACAGGGGTCAGTACTGGGTCCACTTCTTTTCAACATGTTTATTAATGACCTTATAGGGGGATTACAAAGTAGAATTTCTATATTTACAGATGACACCAAACTGGGTAGGGTGATTACCACAGAGGATGATAACATACTATTACAGAGGGATCTGGGGAAGCTAGAGGCTTGGGCACAGACATGGCAAATGAAGTTTAATGTGGAGTAATGTAAGGTTATGCACTTGGGCCGTAAAAACAAAATGTACAATTGTGTGCTAAATAATACATTAGGTAAAACTTCTACCAAAAAAAGACTTAAGGGTACAAAGGGGTCTGGAGAGGAAGGATAGAAGAGGACAGAGAGGTCTGGAGGAGAAAGAGGAATCTGGAGAGGGGAGAACAGAGGGGTCTGATGGAGAAGAGGAATGATGGATCTGGAGGAGGATGGAGGACAAAATGGTCTGGAGGAGGAGGATGGAGGAGGACAGAGGGGTCTGGAGGAGGAGGATGGAGGAGGACTGAGGGATCTGGAAGAGAAGGATAGAGGAGAAGATCGGAAGAGGACCCAGGGGTCTGGAGGAGTAGGATGGAGGAGAACAGAGGCGTCTGAAAGAGGAGGATGGAGGAGGACAGAGGGGTCTGGAGGAGGAGGATGGTGGAGGACAAAAGAGCCTGGAGGATGAAGGAGGACAGACGGGTCTGGAGGAGGAGGAGGACAGAGGGGTCTGGAGATCAATGCATGGGATGGATTCAGCAGAATTGAGAAGAAACAATGTGTGGCAGTGTTCGTATTAAGAGTACAGTGTTTGGCAGTATTAATATTTTGGGTAAAGTGTGTGGCAGTATTATTATTATTACGGGTATTATGTGTCGCGAGGTTATATTAACCCCTTAAGGACCAGGCCCATTTTGTCCTTGAGGACCAGAGCATTTTTTGCACATCTGACCATTGTCATTTTAAGCATTAATAACTCTGGGATGCTTTTACCTTTCATTCTGATTTTGAGATTGTTTTTTTGTGACATATTCTACTTTATGTTAGTGGTAAAATTTCATCAAAACTTGCATCCTTTCTTGGTGAAAAATTACAAAATTTGATGAAAAAATTTAAAATTTTGCATTTTTCTAACTTTGAAGCTCTCTGCTTGTAAGGAAAATAGACATTCCAAATACATAATATCTTGATTCACAACTACAATATATCTTCTATGTTTGCATCATAAAGTTGACATGTTTTTACTTTTGGAAGACATCAGAGGGCTTCAAAGTTCAGCAGCAATTTTCCAATTTTTCACATTTTCAAAATCGCAATTTTTCATGGACCAGTTCAGGTTTGAAGAGGATTTGAAGGGCCTTCATATTAGAAATACCCCATAAATGACCCCATAATAAAAACTGCACCCCTAAAAAGTATTCAAAATGGCATTCAGTAAGTGTGTTAACCCTTTAGGTGTTTCACAGGAATAGCAGCAAAGTGAAGGAGAAAATTCAAAATCTTCATTTTTTACATTCGCATGTTCTTGTAGACCCAGTTTTTGAATTTTTACAAGGGGTAAAAGGAGAAAAATCCTGGCAAAATTTGTAAGTATGGAAATACCTCATATGTGTATGTCAAGTGTTCGGCGGGAAGCCCCTATGGTCCCAGAACAGCAAAAAAATTGCTTACTATTTTGGAAACTACACCCCTCAAGGAATGTAACAAGGGGTACAAGGAGCATTAACACCTCACAGGTTAAAGTTGGATGTGTAAATGAAAAAAAAAATTTTTTCACTAAAATGCTGCTTTTTACCCTAATTTTACATTTTTCCAAGGGTTAATAGGAGTAAATTTCCCCCAAAATTTGTAACCCAATTTCTTCTGAGTATGGAAATACCCCATGTGTGGACGTCAAGTGCTTTGCTGGTGCACCACAATGCTCAGAAGAGAAGGAGCGCCATTGAGCTTTTGGAAAGAGAATTTGTTTGGAATGGAAGTCAGTTGCCATGTGCGTTTACAAAGCCCCCCGTGGTGCCAGAACAGTGGACACCCCACATGTGACCCCATTTTGGAAAATACACCCCTCACAGAATTTCATAAGGGGTGCAGTAAGTATTTACTCCCCACTGGCATTTGACAGATCTTTGGAACAGTGGGCTGTGCAAATGAAAAATAAAATTTTTCATTTTCATGGACCACTGTTCCAAAAATCTGTCAGACACCTGTGGGGTGTAAATGCTCACTGTACCCCTTATTACAGTACATGAGGGATTTAGTTTCCAAAATGGGGTCACATTTCAGGGGTCCATTGTTCTGGCCCTATGGGGGCTTTGTAAACACACGTGGCCTTCAAGTCCGGAAAAATATTAAGGGTAACACCAGCATTTTAGTGAAATTTTTTATTTTATTTTCAATTTCCCATCCAACTTTAACGAAAAATCAACAAACACCTGTGGGGTGTTAAGGCTCACTATACCCCTTGTTACATTCCGTGAGGGGTGTCGTTTCCAAAATGTTTTTTTTTTTTTTTGCGTTTATGTCGGAACCGCTGTAAAATCAGCCACCCCTGTGCAAATCACCAATTTAGGCCTCAAATGTACATAGTGTGCTCTCACTCCTGAGCCTTGTTGTGCGCCCGCAGAGCATTTTACGCCCACATATGGGGTATTTCTGTTACCGCTTGAGAAAATAAAAAGTATGGGGCAACACCAACATGTTAGTGTAAATTTTTTCTTCTTTACACTAACAGGCTGGTGTAGACTCCAACATTTCCTTTTCATAAGGCTTAAAAGGAGAAAAAGGATCCCAAATTTGTAGTGCAATTTCTCCTGAGTACGGAAATATCCCATATGTGGCCCTAAACTGTTTGCTTAAAATACGACAGGGCTCAGAATTGAGAGAGCGCCATGTGCATTTGAGGACATAGGGGTATTCTATGCCAGTGATTCCCAAACAGGGTGCCTCCAGCTGTTGCTAAACTCCCAGCATGCCTGGTCAGTCAGTGGCTGTCCAGAAATGCTTGGAGTTGTTGTTTTGCAACAGCTGGAGGCTCCATTTTGGAAACACTGCCGCACAATAAGTTTTTCCTTTTTATTGGGGGAGACAGTGTAAGGGGGTGTATATGTAGTGTTTTACCCTTTATTTTGTGTTAGTGTAGTGTAGTGTAGGGTTTTTAGGGTACATTTGCACGGTGGGGTAAGGTTAATTTGCCGCAGCTCAAATTTGGAGCAGGAAACTCACTGTAAACTCACCCGTGTGAATGTACCCTGTAATGTAAACCTCCAGCTGTTTCAAAACTACAACTCCCAGCATGTACTAACAGACCATGCTGGGAGTTGTACTTTTGCAATAGCTGGAGGCACACTGATTGGAAAACCTTCAGTTGGGTTCTGTTATCTAACTCAGTATTTTACCAACCAGTGTGCCTCCAGCTGTCGCAAAACTACAACTTCCAGCATGTACTGATCGCCGAAGGGCATGCTGGGAGATGTAGTTATGCAACAGCTGGAGGTACGCAACTACAACTCCCAGCATGCCGAGACAGCTGTTTGCTGTTTGGGCATGCTGGGATTTGCAGTTATGCACAGTGATCTCCAAACTGTAGCCCTCCAGCTGTTGCACAACTACAAATCCCAGCATGCCCACACAGCAAACAGCTGTCTGGGCATGCTGGGAGTTGTAGTTTTGCAACAACTGGAGGGCTACACTTTAGAGACCACTGTATAGTGGTCTCAGACTGTAGCGCTCCAGATGTTGCTAGGCAACTCACCAGCTTCCGTAAGATCCAGGGAGCCACATCGCCATCCTCTTTTGCCACCGATCGCCGCCCGCTGCTGCCGATGGGTAAGTGGACCTTCGGCATCGGTCCTCCTCGGTTTTCCCGTTCTACCCCACCTATTGTGGGTGGGCAGAAAGGGGAAACCTAAAGTTAACCCACCCCCTGCCCCCGATCTGCTATTGGTTGTTGCTTCTAGACAACCAATAGCAGGGATAGGGGGATGGTGGTTGTCTTGGACAATCCCGATCCCCCTTATTTTTTGTGTCACCATAGACCCGTATGACGCGGCATCGGCGCAAATCGCCACGGCAAAATCGCGGCATCCCGAACAGCTGTTAGACACGAGGAGGGTCTCCTACCTTGCCTCCTGGTGTCCGATCGCCGAATGACTGCTCTGTGCCTGAGATCCAGGCATTAGCAGTCAAGCGGCAGAATCATCGATCTCTGGTTTCCTATGAGAAACCAATGATCAATGTAAAAGATCAGTGTGTGCAGTGTTATAAGTCCCTATGGGAGCTATAACAGTGAAAAGAAAAGTGAATAAAGATCATTTAACACCTCCCCTATTAAAAGTTAGAAACACCACCCTTTTCCCATTTAAAAAAAAAACTGTGTAAATAAAAATAAACATATGTGGTATCACCGCGTGTGGAAATGTCCGATTTATAAAAATATATAGTTAATTAAACCGCACGGTCAATGGTGTACGCGCAAAAAAATGCCAAAGTCCAAAATAGTGTATTTTTGGTCATTTTTTTTCATGAAAAAATGAATAAAAAGTGATAAGTCCGATCCACACAAAATGGGTACCGCTAAAAGATCACGGCGCAAAAATTAGCCCTCATACCGACCCATACACGGTAAAATAAAAAAGTTATAGGGTCAGAAGATGACAATTTTAAACGTATACATTTTCCTGCATGTAGTTATGATTTTTTCATAAAAATCAAACCTATATAAGTAGGGTATCATTTTAATTGTATGGACCTACAGAATAAAGAGAATGTGTCATTTTTACCAAAAAATGTACTGTGTAGAAACGGAAGCCCCCAAAAGTTACAAAATGAACTTTTTTTTTTCAATTTTGTCTCACAATGATTTTTTTTCCGTTTCGCCATAAATTTTTGGGTAAAATGACTGAATTCATTACAAAGTAGAATTGATGGCTCAAAAAATAAGCCATCATATGGATTTTTAGGTGCGAAATTGAAAGGGTTATGATTTTTTAAAGGTAAGGAGGAAAAAACGAATGTGCAAAAACGGAAAACTCCCTGGTCCTTAAGGGGTTAAGGCCAAGGGTGTTCCTGTATTGATCAGCAGGCACCCCGCGCAAATGCCCAGGGGGGCGATCGCCACAAATGTACCCCCATGGTCCCTAAGTGGTTAAGGGAGCACAGTGTTTGGCAGTGTTGTTTTAATTATTTCCACCATACAGAAGATGAAGATCTGCTGACAATGTGAGGAACCAGTGGTGTCTGGGCACCAGTGCTAGCTTTTGGACCAGATAAGGAAAGGAAAGGAAAGACAGCAGAGAAGATGCCACTCAAGTCACTAATATCATTGTGTATTCCCCTGACTGTCCCATTACTACTGTAGTGACATAAAAGTTATGTGGGAATGATGGATGAAAGGATGGGGGAAGTTCAGTTTGAACAATTGGGATAGGTCGGCTGAAAGTAGGACCCCCAGATACTTCAATGAGAGAAGCGAATAATTAAATTGAAAGGCCATCTCCAGTGAGGGGACCAAGTTAGGTCGCAGAGAGACATTAAGCGCCTCTGACTTCGAGAAATTAATCTTAAAGTTGGAGAGGTGCAAGAACTGCTCAAATTCCTGCAGCAAAACGGGCAGCGAAACATGAGGGTTGGTGAGGAAAAAGAGTAGATCATCCGCATAAGCTGCTACCTTATGCAAGGTGAAACGCCTGTAATATCCACATTCACCCTGAGTCGACAGAGCAGTAGTTCCAATGGGAGGATGAAAAGCAAACAGGGAGAGTAGGCACCCCGTCGCGTACCATTATGAATAGGGAAGTCAGAAGAAAGAATGCCATTCACTTGGACCTTGGCTGAGGGGGAGGAGTAGAGAGACAGGATGCATCTCAGGAACCCAAAGCAAATGCCCAGAAACACATGAAGGTCCAATTAACGCGATCAAATGCCTTTTCCGCATGGGTAAATAGCAACATAGTGGAAAGTTGAGAAGTTTTAGCCAGGTGGATAAGGTTAATAGCATTCAGGGTATTGTCTTGTTCTTCCTTGCCGGGCATAAATCCAGCCTGATCTGGGTGAATGACACCTCCCAGAAGCACCACCAACCTAGTATGCAAGGATGCAAGTATGCAACCTAGTTGGCAGTGTGAGGTGCAGGTTAAGGAGAGATATGGGGCGGTAGTTGGCACATAGGGAGGCAACTTTCTAATCTTTAGGTATCATGGTAATGTGGGCCCTTGTGGCATCCAGTGGGAGAGGCAACCGCTGAGACAGGGTATTATAGGTCTTTAAGAGTCAGAAGGGACCCAAAGCTATTGTAGTATTGTAGGGAAAAACCATCTGGGATCGGGGCTTTGTGATTGTTTAATCGCCATGGTGAGCTCTTACTTTGTAAGAGGCATCTCAAGGGACTGTGTGTCCTCTTCCCTCAGTTGCGGTAAGCCGCAGTCAGAGAGATAAGATAGTAGCCTGGTTAGAGGTATTGATCATGTACAGCAGCGAATAAAAATCTCTGAAGGCCTCTGCAACATCAGTGGAGAGGTTCACAGCCACGTGTTATCTGGTGCAGATAGATGGAATATAAGAGCGAGCCTGTTGGGCACGAAGGGCCCTAGCCAAGGTTCAGTTAGGTTTGTTGCCAAACTTATAAAAGTGCCTACCACACTTAGAGAGCGTGACCTTGACCTTGGCGGGGAAGAGAGAACGAACCGCCTTTCACTTCTGCAAAAGGGAGATTCGAAGCTTAGCAGAGGGAGCGGTTTTGTGTCTCCAGGTCGCGGAGATCCATCCGTAGCAATAAAAGCCAAAGTGCCCTCTCCTTCTTAATACGTGTGCCATGTTTAATCAGGATACCCTGCACCACACATTTATGCGCCTCCCAGATCACAAAGGGAGACATTGTCTCGGAAGAGTTAGTAAGAAAATAGAAAGGCATGTTATCAATGACCACCGGGTCCTGTAAAAGAGAGGGGTTCAGCTTCCACCACCACTGGAGAGGATAATGTGAAGGCAAGGAGAACGTCAGCAGCATCAGAATGTCAGAAAATGTGATGGAATCAATCACGAAAGACTGGGGGAGTGGCAAATCTCTGTGCGTGGGAAATAAATAATCCAGCCGGGAGTAGGAGTTATGGGCCGGGGAGTAGAAGGAGTAGTCAGACTTATGTAAAATCTGCCAGTTATTGACCAACTGACTGTCATGAAGCAAGGTCTTAAACCAATCTAAAGCCGAGCGACTAGCATAGGGTCTAGGGCAATATTGAAATCACCCCCCCAAGACCAACACACCCTCTGCAAAGTTCACTAGGGAATCAGAGCCTCTGATAAAGCTGCATGCTCCGGCAGCTCACTGCTCTGATCAATTGCACGTGCGAGACTCATCAGCTGGCACGGCGGATGTCTCCCCTGAAGTTTGAAAAATGGGTGGTAAGCGGTGTGGATATGAAATGGAGCAGGAAAGAGCTAGGTTGGCGTCCTCGTGCGGCTCCGGCGTGAGATCGGCAGCAGATAGTGGTCCACAATAGTATACAGGCAAATAATATATGCATATTGCTGGATGCATTTCAGGTCCCCGTTAGGTCTTTTCTTCAGCACCGAAAAATATAAGTATTGTAAATGGTTCTACATCAAACTTATATATAGGAAAAACTCCTCCTCATTATAATGGTCATATATGGTGATGTACTAAATATGGACTGGATCTAATAATATATAAAATGCCTACTATAAATAGCAATCTAAAAGTTTTACATACCTCTATAATGGCAATCTGAGCTAGACATAAAATGTAAAATAATATAGAGATAAAAAAAAAATAATTGTGTATAGAAACGTTAAAAAAATAGAGTAAAAAAGGCACAAACAAAATCTGATTAAAAAATAAAAATAGTAATAAAACGTACATGATGAAAATATGCATTGAAGACACAGAGACAGATTTCAAACAGCCGAATTATGTCACTAAAATTCCTACTTTTGTCATATAGATGGTCTGTTGATCGTAGCTATATGGAATAGGTTCAACCCAAGGACCAGTTGGAGTGCTGGTAACACAGCCTGCCTCCGACTGGTCATCAGGAAGTTCCCAACCCCTTCTCAGAAGACTCCAAAAAACCATATAGCTCCAGGTCTTAATTTAAACCTTTTAGAAACCAATGACTCAAATTCGAAGATCTTTCTTGATTCAGCTATAGAAATCATTCCTACATAACTGATGCCACGCCAATCTTGCTTCTCTGACATTACTTTCATGAAAGTCTTTGTAATTTAGAGATAAGGGGTGTTTATAATTTTTCCTTTTGATATTATGTCAATGTTCTAGAATTCGAGTTTTCAAAGCATGTGAGGTCCTGCCCACATATTGCTTATTGCGAGGAGACTTGATGTTGTAAATAACCCCTTTTCTCATACATTTAAAAAAAAAAAAAACTAATAAATTTCATGTTCAAAATTTTACTATTATTTGTAGTCGGTGCTCAATCGTATAGCGAGCCTACCTAACTGAACCTCTTACTAAACTCCTGTTCCCTACTATCCTGTAACCTATCTAGGCAGTCTGAGTTATGCCTTATACTGCCGCGTAGGAGTACACCTGAAAAATAGAGGGCAAAACTCATAATGAAAACAAAGCGATATTAACTCGTGCAACAAGCCCGTGACCAATGACTGAAATGCATCGTGCATTACCGACTATGGAATGGAGGTATAGCGCATGTAGGTACTGGCTCCCCAGCACCACTATTAACTGACCACGTATGCTGGCACACCATGATGTGACGCCGGTGCAGCTGGCCTAATGCTAAGGGAATGACTGGATATGATGGACGGATTGCTATAAAGAATTAACAAGAATACAAACATGCTTGACAAACAACTTGCAGTGAGTGCCGCCCCCTAAACAATGGCATCTGCTGACCCCATTGGACCCTTGACATGCGAAAGCAAAGATTGCAATACTCAGCTGAGCATCACTCGTGGGACTTGAGAAAATGTCGTATGATAGTAACCTGATAATAACATTCATCTGCTATACAATTTCAATAAGTAATTATTTACATTCCTGTAAAGTTCTTGTAACTACGGCCATGCACCTGCATGTAATTCTTCTAACCTTAGGAAACCATGACAACTGAAGGACAGCGCGTTAAGCCGTCCTGATGTCCCAATGGGGAATTACCTAGATGGCAGCTAGCCAACTAACTAAGCCAGCTGCCAGGCTGACGGCTAGAGGGGCTGGATTCAAAGAAGAGTGGCAAAATTCAAATGCAAGTAAGAATACACTTGAGACATCCTCTGAGTGCCTGTCGTAAACATCGTGTAGGTATTCCAGACTGCGTGTTAGAAGATCTCTGTGGCTGTGGACGTGAAAAAGTCTCAACAGGGAACAACCCTATGCCCGTATGCACAACTCCAAGTGCTACCAACGTGCATACGCAAATGACCACCAAGTCACTAACCTAAACCTGTGTCAGGATACTACTGTGACAAACCTGTGGATGTGACCGGCAACAAAACTACTAAACGCAGCAAACATGACGATGAAACTCAACCCAACACGTGATCACTAACGTCAACCTGAAGCCGAGACAACAAAACCAACCACACAGAGCCAAGTCCCTGTATGCCCAACCCAAATGCTGAGTAGGCCTATGGATCCATAACGATGTTTCCGCCAACCTGAAGTCATGTCAGGTTGCAACTGGACCGACCTGTAGACGTGACAGGCTGAAAATAAATGCAATCGACAACGAAAAATAAAGCTATATCCCAGTGCATAACCCAACGGGTGAATAACATGACGTATATAATGACACTGTCGCCAACCTGAAGTCGTGTCAGGTTGTATCCGGACTGACCTGTAGACGTGACTGGTCCAGCCGAACTTAAAGCCTGAACCAAAGTATGTGACTAACATGAAGCCAAGATAAGACGTAACCATACTTGCCTGTCGACTAGGCAAATAACCAACCGAACCCCTGATATATATATGTATGTGATATATATACGTATGCGCAGCTAAAAAGGATGACCCACCGAATTATCCATGCACAGGTTCGCCCAATGCCATGAAACCTGCGCAGAGTCAACGACATGGATGTATGGACTAAACACCATAACATAACAAAACATCATGAAAACATATGTACCTACTGAACCTATGAATGTATACCGAATATGAATACCATAAATGTAAGCCTATATTGACCACTATGCAGACCATGACCATATGAACGTAGGTCCAGCATGACCAACAAGGCCATATGCCCCTTACTAACACGACGACCGCATGCTCAACAATCTATGACTATATACCCAGACAAACTATATGGGTGTATGTACAAAACTGAGCACGTGCACCGAACAACTTATGAATGTAGGGCTAGAATGAACTGCATGAGCGAATATGCACTGAACCAACAATATAAGCAGATACACAGACCAACTTGTACACACATATGGCCCGTACGTGTAAAATAATTGCATTAAGCACTAATATATAATACAACACATGAATTTAAATATCCAATGTCTGTCGCACTGTACAATAACTACACCTATGTGTTGTGTTATTATTGTTCTGAAAATGTGCCAGTAATAACAATTGCAATATATCCCCCTGCAGACGTGGCAGGTATAATGGGTATACACCGCCTATATGTCGTGTTATCGTTGTTCTGAAGATGTGTCAGTAACAACAATTACGCAATGTAACCCCCACCTGCAGACGTGGCAGGTATGATGGGTATGCACCGCCTGTGTGTCGTGAGGCTGTTGCTGAGGAAACGTGTCAGTAATAACTAGAGTCCCATCCCCTGCTGACATGGTAGATATGAGGCCCCGACCGCAACAGCTGTACAAACACTAAAGGGAGGAACGCATGTGCCCTAATGCTATGCAACTATATGCACTGCAAACACTACAATGCACCTACAAAAGTGCATTGATAAACACTATAACGTGTGAACTACATGAACTAATCATTAGCATGAAACCCTGAGCGTATAGACCGAATGAACTGTGTGTGCGTATATACAAACAAACTATATGAACAAATGCCCACTGTAAATGTTACCATGTCAATAAACACTTGTCCATAGTATCGAAGTAACAAGTGGATATAACATGTGACAGCACCAGCGGATCTGTGAGCATACGTATGTGAGTGTTCCATACAGTATGCTTCCTACAAGCGTATGAATGACATGAAACCTACAAGCGTGTGTGCAGTATAAGTACTACCAGCGAGTGTACAGCATAAACCCTCTGAGCGAATGCGCAGTACAAAGCTGCGGGCCTGTATAGCGCATCAATCCTACGAGCGAGTATTTTGTACAACCCCTATGAGCATGTGTAAAGTATGAATACTACCAGCGAGTGTACCGTATGAACCTTGAGCGTATGTGCAATATAAATCCTACTAGCATGTCTACAGTATAAATACTACCAGCGAGAGTACAGTACAAACCCTCTGAGCATACGTGCAATGTAACCTTTATGAGCGTATATACTGTAAAACCTACGAACGTGTGAACAGTATAAATCCTGCATGCATGAGTACAGTACAAATCCCACGAGCGTGAGTACAGTATAAACCCTGCGGGCATGAATACAGTATAAACCCTACGAACATTTGTACAGTATATATCCAATGAGCGTGAGGACAATGTAAACGTACCCTTGAGTGACCCTTCAATTACCATGGACCAACCTTGCTGACTAAGTGTTTGTCCCAGAGGATCGGTTAGAGCCTAAATGGGGACCGCAACACCTAAGGAAAACAATCTAAATTTCACATAAACACCATTTTTATTCTTTTTATTTATTTATTTATTTGTTTTAATGCTCCGCATAATTATGTGTGTACACGGGTGGCAGGAGGACGTTAAGCATAACACACACCCAATACGTAAAAAACGCTAAAGCTGAACCTACCTAAACACCCTGGCACGAATAATTAAGTATATGTATGATGTGCTCGATCATCTAATACCTCGTAGAAACCCTCCCCTTTTATCTTATTTTATACCTGTAAAGAGTATCACAAACTTACATAACGTAGCCATGCATGTGCTGCATGTATGTAACAAAGCCCCTGCAGCCAGGAAGCGTGCCAACATATAATTAACCCTAACTTGTAATGTGCAGAGCGGAAAAGCCAGAAAACGCGCTGGCATATGATTAACCCCATAGTTTAATGTGCAGAGCGGAGCAGCCAGAAGCGTGCCGGCATATGATTAACCCCTACTTGTCGTCGTGTGCCGAGCGGAACGGTCAGAGAGCGTGCTGGCATATACCTAACCCCTACTGAAATACGAAGAGTGGAGCAGTCAGAGAGCGTGCCGGCATATAATTAATCCGTACTGTAATATGCAGAGCGGAGCAGTCAGCTTGCCGGCATATGATTAACCCCTACTGTAACATGCAGAGCGGAGCAGCCAGAGAGCGTGCTAGCATATGATTAACCCCTACCGAAATATGCAGCGGAGCAGTCGGAGCATGCTGGCATGTAATTAACCCCTTACAGTGATGCGTAGAGCGGAGCAGTCAGAGAGCGTGCTGACATATAATTTACCCCTACTGTAATAAGCAGAGCGAAGCAGTCAGTGAGCGTGCTGGCGTATAATGAACCCCTACTGTAATATGCAGAGCGGAGCAGTCAGTGAGCGTGCTAGCATATAATTAACCCCTACTGTAATGTGCAGAGCAGTCAAAGTGTGCTGGCATATAATTGACCTCCTAATTGTAATGTGCGGAGCGGAAAAGTCAGAGAGCATGCAGGCATAATTAACCCCTACTGTAATGTGCGGAGCGGAGCAGTCAGAGAGCGTGCTGGCATATAATTAACCCCTACTGTAATGTGTGGAGCGGAGCAGTCAGAGTGTGTGCTGGCATGTGATTAACCCCTTACTGTAATGTGCAGAGCAGTCAGCGAGCGTGCTGGCATATAATTAACCCCTACCGTAATGTGCAGAGCGGAGCAGTCAGAGCGTGCCGACATATGATGAACCCCTTACTGTAATGTGCAGAGCGGAGCAGTCAGAGAGCGAGCTGGCGTATAATTAACCCCTACTGTAATGTGTAGAGCAGTCAGAGTGTGCTGGCATATGATTGACCCCTTACAGTGATGTGCGGAGCGGAGCAGTCGGAGAGCGTGATGACATGTAATTAACCCCTAACTGCAATGTGCAGAGCAGTCAGCGAGCGTGCTGGCATATAATTAACCCCTACTGTAATGTGCAGATTGGAGCAGTCAGAGTGTGCTGACATAATTAACCCCTTACTGTAATGTGCAGAGTGAAGCAGTCAGAGCGTGCCGACATAATTAACCCCTTACTGTAATGCGCAGAGCAGTCAGCGAGCGTGCTGGCATATAATTAACCCCTACTGTAATGTGCAGAGTGGAGAAATCAGAGCGTTCCGACATATAATTAACTCCTTACTGTAATGTGCAGAGCAGAGTAGTCAGAGAGCGTGCCGATATGTAATTACCCCTACTGTAATGTGCAGAGCAGTCAGAGAGTGTGCTGGCATGATTACCCCTACTGTAATGTGCAGAGCGGAGCAGGGTATGAATAATATGGGTGCATGTATGGTACTACCAGCGTCCCCGCAGCACCTATACTACAAGTGCATGCACTGCATGAACGCTACTAGCATAACATTGTAGCGTGGCCAGAGCTGGCCCATGTAAATCGCCTAGCCCTAGCTGGCCATACCCAGGCCCTGTTATATGCCACCCTTTTTTTTTCTAGCATGAAGCACGGCAAGCGAGAAGGGAGGAGCGTATGAACAGAGCCTCACATATACTAAGACGTGCAATACTGGTGGCCATATACAGTTCAATACAGTTTTATATTGCCACACATATAGCCTGGGCCATACCACTCACCGCTCCCCGGTATAAACATACATAGTGCTGTGTGGCCCGTATGAACAGTGCTACCCTACACCATTGCGACACGTTAACTCGTTATTGCCTGTGACCCCCGTTACCCCCGACAACCGGGTACCTCTATCCTCCCTGGCACATGGCCCAGAAAACAGCCAGTCCGAGGGCAGCAATCCCGAAGCGACAGTACCGGTCCATGCGATTACCCTGTTAACCCGCACTGCCACTGTCCGGGACGTCGCTGCTCCATGTCACCATGGCAACCCAGCAGCCGATCGCTGACTAGTGACCCCCGCATGTGCCGATAGCAAATGACTCAAGTCAGATTCTAGTCTGCAGGGTGGGTTGGGTGGGTCACGATGCGAGGATCCCCCCGCGCTTACTCCTGCAAACTGTGGGGGAAATGAAAGCATGGCCCGAGACGGCTCCCTGCTCATACCCCCGTAAAAAACATGACAAAGCCGGGCCGGGCTGATCGAGGGTTCCCCTGACCTCCAGCTTACCTCCGGAGCAGGGGAATAAGTTGTACGCGCCTCCCTCGATCAGCCCCGGCCACTTACCCCTACGACACCGGCTTGCATCTAGTTCCGGTTAGCTGACTCGACTGGTCAGCTGATGATGGTCACGTGACGAACCCGCGGCGTCAAGCACAGGTACTGCCGCGGGTTCTTATAGCGAAATCCCGCCCCTCCCACAAATACAGGCTTAATAAATTAGCCTTAACACTTATTACCTTTGATATTTTTTTTAGGAAAGTTAGTTGCTCTGCAGTTGCAACATTGGCCATATCTAAAGAAGCCTTTCATATGAACTATAGTGGAATCCCTCTTCCCCGATCTGTAGGTTTGGTGTACTGTGGGGGCTTCCTTTATTCTCAAATTTGGGGCTTTTGTATAGATTTTTGGGGGTTTAGGGGGTGTCGTAGTTTGACTTGCAACAATGCACACATGGCACAGTAAGCTTTG
Source organism: Hyla sarda (assembly GCF_029499605.1). Taxonomy (NCBI): domain Eukaryota; kingdom Metazoa; phylum Chordata; class Amphibia; order Anura; family Hylidae; genus Hyla; species Hyla sarda. The sequence continues at coordinate 59,533,608 of NC_079197.1, read as the reverse complement.
GACATTACAGTTCATACATCAATGAAAAATGGAGAGTGATTTCTTTTTAGGGTTTGAAAAGAAAAAAATTATAGGGCCCTCATGTCTGGTATTTCGCTTTTTATCTATTCAGAGTGAAGCTTAAATTACCCCATAAATAAAGAGTGGGATGTTTCTAGAAAAAAAAAAAAATAAACAGACCATATTGAACTTCCAGCAGTAAATGTTCTTGGTGATCGGCACTCATATACAGATCTTACACTAGGACTGATCTGGATTGTTTGTGCAGCCTTTCAAAATTTCCCACACACAACATGGGGCGATCTGCAGCCAATAATGATAATTTTATTGATCACATAAAAAATCCAATCAGACAATGAATGAGAGTTTGCTTTAGAGCCTTTAAAATAGGCCACCATTGTTTGATAGGGCACCTACTCCCAAACTCCTGCTGACCAGCAGAACAAAGGGGCACTGCATAGGGCCTTTTATCCATCAATAGTGGCTTCTGTTAGTTTCTAATAAGTGGGAATGACCCTTCAAGTATGGCCTGTCCACCCTATTTTTCTGGTTCAACCCATGCTAACCTCTTAGTTTTAATACCCTTTGCTCCTGATGTCCTTCTACCAATTTTTTGTGCTTGGCGTCTTCTAAATGAAAAAAATATTCTGGAGTACTCATTTTCTTGATACAAAAATAGAATTAATCTATCCTTGTTTCCCACAAGTTTAAATGGAATGTTATTTATATGTGAAAGTTGAAGAAAAGAGGGGAATGTGACAGGAAATCAGTTCCAGATGTTGGTGTGGATGAGGACTGTTTTGTCAATTGTCAGATTCATGGACATTTGTAGACTTATTTCCCCCTATGAGGTGAAAAAAGCAATATTTCTGATATTATATAAAGCATTTTTATAAAACTGAATTTTATGTAGGTTAAGCAGAGCTGTATTGGTGTGGCATACCATGGTGAATTGTACTGTTCACATCCACAATACAGTGGTCTCTCAAGTTACAATATTAATTGGTTCCAGGACAACCATTGTATGTTAAAGTAAAGAAAAGTGAATGCTCTTGCATTCACTTCCAGGCAGTGCAACAGAGAAGTGGTATCTGGTAACTATAAAAGCAAGTACAATAAGCGATTGTGTGAGCTGGTGATTGTTTGAAGAATACAAGTCTGTGAAGTATACAAGTGGGTGTAAGTATAAAAGAGAAGGGGACTTAAAATTAATCCCTTAAGGACCAAGTCAATTTTCATGTTAAGGACCAGAGTGTTTTTGCATGTCACTGTCACTTTAAGCATTAATAACTCTGGGATGCTTTTACTTTTCATTCTGATTCCAAGACTGTTTTTTGTGACATATTCTACTTTATGATAGTGGTAAATTTTTGGTCGATACTTGCATCATTTCTTGGTGAAAAATTCAAACATTTGATGAGAAAATAGAAAATTATGCATTTTTCTAACTTTGAAGCTCTCTGCTTGTAAGGAAAATAGACATTCCAAATAAATTATATATTAATTCACATGTACAATATGTCTACTTTATGTTTGCATCATAAAGTTGACATGTTTTTACTTTTGGAAGATATCAGAGGGCTTCAAAGTTCAGCATCAATTTTAAAAATTTTCACAAAATTTTCAAAATTGGCATTTTTGCAGGGACCAGTTCAGGTTTGAAGTGGATTTGAAGGGCCTTCATATTAGAAATATGTCACATTTAGGAACCCCTCAAGGAACGTAACTACACCCCTCAAGGAACGTAACAAGGGGTACAGTGAGCCTTAACACCACACAGGTGTTGGACGACTTTTTGTTAAAGTTGGATGTGTAAATGTAAATTTACATTTTAAATGTAAATTTTTTCACTAAGATGTTGGTTTTTCCCTAAATGTTAAATTTTTACGAGGGTTGATAGGAGAAAATGCACCCCAAAATTTGTAACCCCATCTATTCTGAGTATGGAACGTATGTGCGTTTACACATTTTTCATTTTCATGGACCACTGTTCCAAAAATTTGTCAGACACCTGTGGGGCATAAATGCTCACTGCACCCCTTATTACATTACGTGAGGGGTGTAGTTTCCAAAATGGGGTCACATGTGGGGGGGGGGGGTCCATTGTTCTGGTGTTGTAAGAACATGTTGCCTTTAATTCCGGACAAATTTTCTCCCCAAAAGCCCAATGGCGCTCCTTCTCTTCTGAGCATTGTAGTGCATCCGCAGAGCACTTTACATCCACAAATTGGGTATGTTCTTACTCAGAAGAAATGGGGTTACAAATTTTGGGGGGCTTTGTTTCCTATTTTCCCTTGTGAAAATGAAAAATTTTGAGTAACACCAGAATTTTTGTGAAAACATTTTTATTTTTTTGTTTTTTATTTTCCCATCCAACTTTAACGAAAATTTGTCAAACACCTGTGGGGTGTTAAGGCTCACTATACCCCTTGTTACGTTCCGTGAGGGGTGTAGTTTCCAAAATGGGGTCACACGTGGGTATTTATTTTTTTGTGTTTATGTCAGAACCGCTGTAAAATCAGCTACCACTGTGCAAATCACCAATTTTGGCCTCAAATAGTTTAGTGCGCTCTCACTCCTGAGCCTTGTTGTGTGCCCGCAGAGCATTTTACGCCCACATATGGGGTATTTCGGCAGTACAAATTTTGGGGGTCTTTTTTTCCTTTTACCTCTTGTGAAAATAAAAAGTATGGGGCAACACCAGCATGTTAGTGTAAACATTTTAATTGTTTTACACTAACAGGCTGGTGTAGACTTCAGCTTTTCCTCTACATAAGGGGTAAAAGGAGAAAAAGCCCCCCAAAATTTGTAGTGCAATTACCTCCGAGTACGGAAATACCCCGTATTTGGTCCTAAACTGTTTCCTTGAAATACGACAGGGCTTGGAAGTGAGAGAGCGCCATGCGCATTTGAGGACTAAATTATGGATTGCATAGGGGTGGACATAGGGGTATTCTACGCCAGTGATTCCCAAACAGGGTACCTCCAGCTGTTGCTAAACTCCCAGCATGCCTGGACAGTAAGTGGCTGTCCGGAAATGCTGGGAGTTGTTGTTTTGCAACAGCTGGAGGCTCCATTTTGGAAACAATGCCCTACAATACGTTTTTCACTTTTATTGGGGGGAAGGGGGGGTTGGCAGTGTACGTGTATGTATATTTAGTGTTATACTCTTTACTATTTTGTATAGTGTAGTGTAGTGTTTATAGTGTTTTTAGGGTACATTCGCACTGGTCTAGGTTTACTGTGAGTTTCCGGCTAGGAGTTTGCGCTGTGGTGGAAAATTTGCCACAGCTCAAGTTTGAAGCAGGAAACTCTGTAAACTGTAAACCCGCCCGTGTACTGTACTGACAGACCGTGCATGCAGGAAGTTGTACTTTTTCAACAGCTGGAGGCACACTGGTTGGAAAACCTTCAGTTAGGTTCTGATACCTAACTCCGTATTTTCCAACCAGTGTGCCTCCAGCTGTTGCAAAACTATAACTCCCAGCATGCACTGACCGCCGAAGGGCATGCTGGGAGATGTAGTTATGCAACAGCTGGGGGTACGCAACTACAACTCCCAGCATGCCGAGACAGCTGTTTTCTGTTTGGGTATGCTGGGAGTTGTAGTATTGCAAGACCTGAGGGGCCACATTTTAGAGATCACTGCACAGTGATCCCCAAACTGTGGCCATACAGATTTTGCTAAACTACAAATCCCATCATGCCCAGACAGCAAACTGCTGTGTGAGCATGCTGGGAGTTGTAGTTTTGCAAGATCTAGAGGGCCACAGTTTAGAGACCACTGCACAGTGATCTCCAAACTGTAGCCCTCAAGCTGTTGCAAAACTGCAAATCCCAGCATGCCCAAACAGCAAACCACTTTCTGGGCATGCTGGGAGTTGTAGTTTTGCAACATTTGGAGAGCTACAGTTTAGAGACCACTGTATAGTGGTCTCAAAACTGTAGCCCTCCAGATGTTGCTAGCAACTACTCACCAGCTTCAATAGGATCACCGCACCAGGGAGCCGCACCATCATCTCTGCTGCCCATCCTCTGCCGCCTGTCACCGATCGCCGATGGTAAGTGGACCTCCGGTGCCGGTCACCGTTGGTTCCCCTGTTCTGCCTGGACTGCCACCGATATGCTATTGGTCAGTCGCTTCTGACCGACCAATGGCAGGGATAGGAGGGGTGGAACCCATGCCACCTCACTCCTATCCCTTCAGGAGGATTGTGGGTATCTTGGACAACCCCGATCCCTCTTATTTGCGGCAATCGCCGACCTGGAAATTGGCACGGGATGCCTTCTGATATCAGCAGTCATCACGGTCTGGTCCCTGCCCGGCGCGCGGCAGGGACCGAAATTCCCACAGGTGTACAGGTATGCCCTTGGTCCTTAAGTACCAGGGAGCGAGAGTGTACCTGTACGCCCATGGTCCCTAAGTGGTTAAAGGAGTAGTCTAGTGCAGACTACTCCTGTTCCATCGTGCCCGGGCTGGAAAAAAAATGAACATAAACTCACTCACCTTCCTGCGTTCCCGCGGAGCACAGCTACAGCTGATCGGTCCTCTGGTCCTTCTTCTTCTTACTTCCGTGTGCACTGATCGTCACACGACGCTTCAGCCTACCACCGGCCAAGGCGGGACATCGCTACAGACGGTGATAGGCTGAAGCACCATGTGATGATCTGTGCACACGGAAGTAGGGAGAAGAAGGACCGGAGGACCGATCAGCTGTAGCGGTACTCCAAGGGAATGCAGGAAAGTGAGCTTATTTTCATTTTTTTTTTTCTGCCCGGAGACGATGGAACAGGAGTAGTCTGCACTAGACTACTCCTTTAAGGGAACACTGTAAGAAGTATTGTGAACATTGTTGAGTGCATTTGTGGGGGGGTTTTCTCTTTCTTTTTCTGTCTGGGAGGAATACAGTGGGAGTAGTAATTACAGCTGTTTGCAGCCAGCTTGCCCTTTGCATTTGCTTCCAGGCAGTGGAAGAGAGGTGGTATCTGGTAACTATAAAAGAAAGTACAATAAGCAATTGTGTGAGCTGGTGATTGTGTGAAGTATACAAGCGGGTGTAAGTATAAAAGTGAAGAAGACTTAAAGGAGTACTCTAGTGCAGAGTATTCCTGCTCCGTCCTGCCCGGGCTGCAAAATAAATGAAAATGAACCATCTCTCACCTTCCTGGGTTCCCGCGGAGCACCACTACAGCTGATCGGTCCTCCGGTCCATCTCCTTCATACTTCCGGTTGTGACGAAGTGTCACATGGCGCTCAGCCTATCGCCGGCCGCCGCGATCTTCTGCCTCAGCCGGCGATAGGCTGAGCGCTATGTGGCGCTTCGTTACACCCGGGAGTATGAAGGAGATGGACCGGAGGACCGATCAGCTGTAGTGGCACTCCGTGGGAACCCAGGAAGGTGAGAGATGGTTCATTTTCATTTATTTTGCAGCCCGGGCAGGATGGAGCAGGAATACTCTGCACTAGAGTACTCCTTTAAAATTAAGGGACTTTAAATTCAGGGAGTTTAATTACTTTGTTTGCTTTTGTTTTTTACTGTTTATTTTTACTATTCCCAAAACCAGAGTACATCTTGCACGATGTATGAAATCTTTGAACAGCAGTTTAAGGGTGCATATTGTTGTGCGACATGTGTGCGAGTTGTTCATTTTGAAGCCCAGACCCTGGATTTAGAGGAGCAACTGGCAACACTGAGACCCATTGACACTTTGGAGAAGAGTCTCCTGCTCACTGAGCAAGCACTTTCTGGGGTAGAGGTGGGGGAGGATAGTGGGACGGAGGTGCAGGACAGTCTGGCAGCTAGCTAGGTTACAGTTAGAAAATAAGGTAGAGGGAAAAGGGTCAGGAAGGATAGTCCTGAACTGGCACACACCAACAGATTTGCCTGGTATACAGATGAGGGGACAGCCATTTCAGAGCTAGCAGTACTGTAGCAGGACTCTGCCTCTGACCGCCAGGGGGGTGTCTGCTCCAGTAAGGAGGGAAGAAGGAGTGCTGGGCAGGTAAGACAGGTACTGATAGTGGGGGACTCTATTATTAGGGGGACAAACAGGGCCATCTGTCAAAAAGACTGGGATCGTCGAACAGTGTGTTGTCTTCCTGGCGCTCGAGTTTGGCACATCGTGGATCGGGTTGACAGGTTGCTAGGTGGGGCTGGAGAAGACCCAGCAGTCATGGTACACATTGGCACCAATGCAATGTAAGAGGTAGATGGAGTGTCCTTAAAAATGATTTCAGGGACTTAGGCCGCAAGCTTAAAGCAAGGACCTCCAAGATAATATTCTCTGAAATATTACCTGTACCACGAGCAACACCAGAGAGGCAGCGGGAGATTAGGGAGGTAAACAAGTGGCTCAGAAGCGGATGTAGGAAGGAGGGGTTTGGTTCATGGAGAACTGGGCCAACTTCTCTGTCAGATACCGGCTCTACCATTGGGGCGGGGTGCATCTCAATGGGGAGGGTGCAGCTGTGTTTGGGGAGAAGATGGCCAGAAAGGTGGATGTAATGAACACGGACATATATTTACATCCGTGGCCTGCTCCCGTAATGTGAAGCGCGCTCAGAAGTTGAGCGTGCTTCGTGTCTGCTGGGTCCCGGTTGCTATCAACAACCAGGACCCGCGGCTAATACTGGACATCGCCGATCGGGCTGATGTCCGGTATTAACCCTTTTGACGCCGCAATCAAAGTTGATTGCGGTGTCTAAACCGGAAGAAATCACTGCCAGTTAGCTCAGCAGAGCCGAGGTGAAGTTGCGGCATCCTAAGCAGCTGAGGTGACAGCGGGAGGTGCCTTACCGTGCTCCACGCCACAGATTGGCATTTAATTGCTCCAAGCCTGAGATCCAGGCTTGAGCAATCGAATGTAGATTACACTGATCAATGCTATGCTATGGCATAGCATTGAGCAGTGTATGCAATCAAAGGATTGCAAGTAATAGTCCCCTATGGGGACTAAAAAAAAGTGTAAAAATAGTAAAAAATTAAATAAAAATGATCAAATGTGATTTAAAGGGGTACTCCCCGGGAATTTTTTTTTTAAATCAACAGGTGCCAGAAAGTTGATCAGATTTGTAAATTACTTCTATTTAAAAATCTTAATCCTTCCAGTACTTATCAGCTGCTTTATTTTCCGCAGGAAGTTCTTTTCTTTTTGAATTTACTTTCTGTCTGACCACAGGGCTCTCTGTTGACACCTCTGTCCATGTCAGGTGCTGTCCAGAGCAGGATAGGTTTGCAATGGGGATTTGTTCCTGCTCTGGACAGTTCCTGACATGGACAGAGGTGTCAGCAGAGAGCACTGTGGTCAGACAGAAAGGAAATTGAAATCTGCCTCAGCATTACCTTCAGAATTTTTGGTCTGCTCAGGTTCAGAGGATTTCCCGCCTGACTTCTCCTTAGTCTCCACTTCTGAGGATTGCACACCAGGTTTCAGCTCAGTCCTAGCTTCAGAGGACTTCTTACAGGGCTTCACCTCAATCTTAGCATTAGAGGACTTTTTACTGGGCTTCAGAGAAAGCATCCCTGTATCCCGTAACTTCTGCCCCAGAAGCCTTTCTTGAGCAAATTCCACCATAGCTTGGTCTCTGCTCTCTTTTAGAACTTCCTGGTCCTCTTCCTTTTTCTCACATTTTCGCTGCTTACACTGGAGCTTAGCGGACTTCATCCTCTCACTGTCAAGTAATTCTGTCAAGTCCCTGACACTATCTTCCAAAGACAGCAATTGTTTCCTCAACTGTTCATTGTCCGCCAGCACAGCCACCTGCTCGTAGAGTTGCGCTCCCAGCAAAACCAAGGCAGCTACGTGGGACCTTCTGCGCATTTCGTTCTTCGCTTCCAGGCTCTCTTATAAGATCTTCATGTCATCTTCCAGCTTTATATATTTCAGCTGCTGACTCGTGAGCTTTGCGGAGATCATCTTCTCACTGTCCAGCAACTGTTTCTTGGTCTTCTCTAACTCATTGATACATTTTCCACTCTCACCAATCTGTTCAGATAGATCTGAAATCTCCTGTTGCAAGTTCTTGTTTTCATGTTTGAGTCTCAACTTGTTCCAGGGCCTCCTCATACTGCTCCTCATACTGCTATTGTCATGACGAGCAGATTGAAGAGCATGTGCAAGGGCATTCTTCACCTTGTCTTCCTCCTCAAGTTGTCTCTTAGCTTTAGAGACACTCTCCAGATTGCTGGCAAGAGCCTCAACTTCCATCTTCATTTCATTCTTCTCTTTTTCTATTTTTTCCATGGCTACAAGCCTAGCCTTGTGATCACTCCGCAAAGCCTGATATGCACCATGTAGAAGACTCACTTCTTCTTCCTGGAATGACATCCGCTTGGCCAGACTCTCCACTTCACTCTCCTTGCTGGTCACAAGACCCTGGGAGCGGGACAGTTCATCCTGCAGAGCCACAAACTCACTTATGTGGTGCTCCATGACTTTTTCCAGCTGAAGCTTCTTGCTCTTTCTTAAAGTCAGCAAGTGATTTGTCCTTCTCCTCTGTCAAGCGATGTACCTCTTTTTCTTTCTCTGTCAACTTCACAGAAACCATCTGCAGGGATTCTTCCAGATTCTGGATCTGCTCCAGTTTTTTCCCAAGGCCAGCTCGTCTTTTCAGAGACCTTTTACTGACAGTGGTCTCCTCACTCTCGCTGTTAGACCTTGAGACATAGTTACATAGTTACATAGTTAGTACGGTCGAAAAAAGACATATGTCCATCAAGTTCAACCAGGGAATTAAGGCGTAGGGGTGTGGCGCGATATTGGGGAAGGGATGAGATTTTATATTTCTTCATAAGCATTAATCTTATTTTGTTCCAGGAATGTATCTAATCCTGTTTTAAAGCTGTTAATTGTTCCTGCTGTGACCAGTTCCTGAGGTAGACCGTTCCATAAATTCACAGTCCTCACGGTAAAGAAGGCGTGTCGCCCCTTGAGACTAAACTTTTTTTTCTCCAGACGGAGGGAGTGCCCCCTCGTCCTTTGGGGGGGTTTAACCTGGAACAGTTTTTCTCCATATTTTTTGTATGGGCCATTAATATACTTATAAACGTTTATCATATCCCCCCTTAAACGTCTCTTCTCAAGACTAAACAATTGTAACTCCTTTAATCGCTCCTCATAGCTAAGATGTTCCAAGCCCCATATTAGTTTAGTCGCGCGTCTCTGCACCCTTTCCAACTCCGCAGTGTCCCTTTTATGGACAGGTGACCAAAACTGAACAGCATATTCCAGGTGAGGCCGTACCAATGCTTTATAAAGGGGGAGTATTATGTCCCTGTCCCTTGAGTCCATGCCTCTTTTGATACATGACAATATCCTGCCGGCTTTGGAAGCAGCAGCCTGACATTGCATGCTATTCTGTAGTCTTTGATCTACAAGTACACCCAGATCCTTCTCTACCAGTGACTCTGCCAGTTTAATCCCCCCTAAGACATACGATGCATGCAGGTTATTAGTACCCAGATGCATAACTTTACATTTATCCACATTGAACCTCATTTGCCAAGTGGATGCCCAGACACTTAGTCTATCCAAGTCATCTTGTAACTTATGCACATCCTCTATAGACTGTACCGTGCTACAAAGCTTGGTGTCATCTGCAAAGATAGAAACAGAGCTGTTAATACCATCCTCTATATCATTGATAAATAAATTAAACAACAGCGGTCCCAGTACTGAACCTTGGGGTACACCACTAATAACCGGGGACCAATCAGAGTACGAATCATTGACCACCACTCTCTGGGTACGATCCATGAGCCAGTGTTCAATCCAGTTACAAACTAAAATTTCCAAACCCAAAGACCTTAACTTACCTGTCAGACGTCTATGAGGGACAGTATCAAATGCTTTAGCAAAATCCAGAAACACTATATCCACAGCCATTCCTCTGTCAAGGCTTCTACTCACCTCTTCATAAAAGCAAATTAGATTGGTTTGACAACTTCTATCCTTAGTAAACCCATGCTGGCTATCACTTATAATACAATTATCCCCTATGTATTCCTGTATGTAATCCCTTATAAGTCCTTCAAACAATTTACCCACAATGCACGTTAAACTTACCGGTCTATAGTTTCCTGGGGAAGACCTAGAGCCCTTTTTGAAGATTGGCACCACATTCGCCTTGCGCCAGTCCCTTGGCACAATACCAGACACCAGAGAATCTCTAAATATCATGAACAGGGGTACAGATATTACTGAACTTACCTCTCTAAGAACTCTTGGGTGTAGTCCATCCGGTCCTGGGGATTTGCTTACATTTATATCACTTAACTTACCTTGTACCATCTCTACATTAAGCCAGTTCAGTACATTACATGATGTGTTACCAGCACTGACCTGTCCAATGTCAGCTCCTTCTTCCTTAGTATATACAGAACTAAAGAACCCATTCAGTAGCTCCGCCTTCTCTTGATCGCCTGTGACAACCTCCCCATTATCATTATTAAGGGGTCCTACATGCTCTGTCCTTGGTTTTTTTGCATTTATATATCTAAAAAAATATTTAGGATTAGTTTTGCTTTCTTTGGCCACCTGTCTCTCATTTTGAATTTTTGCTGTTTTTATTACATTTTTACAGATTTTATTAAGCTCCTTGTACTGTTTAAATGTTATCGCTGACCCATCAGATTTGTATTTTTTGAAGGCTATTTTTTTGCTGTTTATTGCTCTTTTAACATCATGTGTCAGCCATGTAGGATTTAGTTTCAATCGTTTATATTTGTTCCCCTTTGGTATATATTTAGCTGTATAGTTATTTAGAGTTAATTTAAAGATGTCCCATTTACCTTCTGTATCAGTATTTGAGAACACCTCCCCCCAGTCTATGTCCTGTAGTGCAGCCCTCAGCCCAGGGAAATTTGCCTTTTTAAAGTTATATGTTTTTGCCTTCCCCGCCTGTCTTTGTTTTCTACATTTTAAGTCAAAAGTAACTATATTGTGGTCGCTATTCCCAAGGTTTTCCCGCACAGTTACATTACCAACCAGCTCTGCGTTGTTGGAAATGATCAGATCCAACAAGGCATCACTTCTTGTTGGGTCCTCCACAAACTGGCCCATAAAATTATCCTGCAATAAATTTAGGAATTGTCGCCCCTTTGTAGTTTTAGCCAACCCCGGACCCCAATCTATATCTGGATAGTTAAAATCTCCCATTATTACCACTGTACCTGCCCGGGCGGCCCTCTCTATTTGTTTATGAAGCCGAACTTCTATCTCTTCAGTGATATTAGGGGGTCTGTAGATTACCCCAAATATTATTTTTTCAGTATTTCCCTCCTTTTGTAATTCTACCCACAATGATTCCACATCCTCAGAATCATCACACACTATGGCATCGTTCACACTGACTTTCATACCACTTCTTACATACAGACAGACTCCACCACCTTTTCTGTTCATTCTATCCTTGCGAAACAATGTAAACCCCTGCAGATTGACAGCCCAGTCATGCGAGGAGTCCAGCCATGTCTCAGTGACCCCAACTATATCAATATGTTCCTCCAGTATCAAGGCCTCAAGCTCCCCCATTTTATTTGCTAGGCTTCTGGCATTTGTGAACATACACTTTACATTTCCATCCTTTATGTTATTGGGGTTAATGGGATTCAAGGGTGTAAGTTTTATTTTCCTATGAAGCCTATTCCTATTAACTATTCTAACCCCTCCCTCCGCTCCACCCCCAGGTACATTTATAATTCCCACCTCTCTATCTACACTATCTTCCCCCTCTTTGCTGTAGGTTCCCTCCCCCCAAGTCCCTAGTTTAAACACTCCTCCACCCTTCTAGCCATCTTCTCCCCAAGCAAAGCTGCACCCTCCCCATTGAGGTGCAGCCCGTCCCTACGGTAGAGCCGGTAACCGACAGCGAAGTCAGCCCAGTTCTCCATGAACCCAAACCCTTCCTTCCTACACCAGCTTCTGAGCCACTTGTTTACCTCCCTGATCTCCCGCTGCCTCTCTGGTGCGGCTCGTGGTACTGGTAGTATTTCAGACCCTCAACCCAGCTCTTCTCCATCTCTAGATGAAGTCTCCCCCTTTTCCGGGGTTGCAGACACTTTTGCCTCGTCATCATCATCAACAACAGGTGCCACCGACACCTGGCACACTTCCTCTCCCATCACTTTGGCAACTCTGGAGACTCTCGCTAAACACTCCCGTCGGACCGGCAATCCCTTTGTGGTAAGCTTGTTGCCCCTAGCAACAACTTCAATGGCTCTTGTCACCAGCGAGTCAGGGTGATTCCCGAAAAGTTCCTCTGAACTGTCTCTCGGCTCCTTGGCAGACTTCTTTTGTCTTGTCACAGTCTCTCCACGGCCTGGCAAAAATGACTAGGGCTCCTGGGTCTGCAACAATATCTGGTCCAGTGGTTCGACCTTCCTGGTTACAACCCCTCTCTGGTCCAGATGCCACATCTCCTTCTCTTAGGACTCTGTCTGTGACCGTAAGCGCAGCCCCCAGCTCCACTGGTACTCTCTTCCGGAGTTTTGGTTTTTCTTCAGCCATCTCCATAGCTTCTTTTCCAGTCACCTCTTTAACTTGACTCGCAGACTGTTCTTCAGCTCCCCTAGAGGTCTGGCTGACACTCCCTGACCTCATCCTCTGCTGAGTTACTGTCCTCTGCTATGTGGTGCAAATCAAGTGTTGTGAGCCTATCAGGTGTTCCTGCTCTAGTCACCTGACTATCTTCCCACAACTGCTGAAAAAACGGAAAATCCTTCCCCAGCACTACTTCATACTCTAAGGTAGGCTCTATTGCAACCTTATGACTAATGGTACCATAGGGAGTAGAAATACACACACTAACTGTTTTATAACCCCAAATACCGGCTTGTAAAGACAATACAGCTGGGTCCGGCTTTCTGCAGCTGGTCTTTACCAGACTTATTACACATTTTGAATCTAACAGAACCATCATCTTTTTACCTTCTATTTCCAGCTCACACAGGTTTTCTTTTGTCCTGCGAGAGGTGGCAACAGTACTCTTTACATCAGAACACATTAACATAAGTGTTTCAAGAAAAACATTATCAGCCTGCATGGGTTCACAATATACAGCACAATTCACACAGTCCAGCAGAGACCCCCCAGTCCTCACTACTTCCGGAACCTTTGGGTGCAAACTCTCAGGTGCACTCTCAGCATCCCACAGCTGCCAGAAATGCGGAAAGTCTCTGCCCAGTACAATTTCCACTGTAAGTTCAGCACATACCTCATTCATATGGCTTACTGTCCCAAAACATGTATCAAAGGTAATTTGAACAGTCTTACCGGGCTCCGGGTGGGACTTCACAAAGAGAATTATTTCTGGCATAATCCGAGATACAGTCTGGCAACAATCCAAGTCCACCCACAGTGGGATTCCGCCCACCAACAACTCACGGGACCTCGGCTTCATCCTGGCGACCACCGGTTGTGGCCCACATTGGTTGCCCCCAGCAACGGCCTGCCTATGTCCTTTTTCCAGAAAAAATAAATCTCAATCCATTGCGCCTAGCAATGCTCCTCCACAGACACCATCCTGTGCTTGAACTCCTCTGCTGGGCTCCTCTGACTTTCAATCTTGCAGGGGGTTGCTCCTAGCAACGGCTCCTCTCCAACTCACCCGTTGGTTGACCTTGGCAACGGGTTGCCCTTAACAACGGTGTGCCCGCATCCTCCACCATAATGTGACAAACCGTCTTGGGGATTAGCTCTGGGATCGTCCTGGTTACTCGCCACGGGACACGTTCCTCACAATAACACCACAGACTACAGTTCCGCATACAAGTCTGGCTCCTCGCCAGTTTTATTTCCACAGGTTGCAGGTAAAACATAAACAGGAACAAAATAAATTCCTAGACCGTCTGGTCACTGACTACACATATCAGCATGCCCTGACTACGAACTGGTGAGCTACCCTCAGCCAGTAAAACATATGACTCCTGCAACCTGCTACACACAGTTCACACCACTTTTTGGACCACTCACAACTTCAGCTGTGTGCTTCCTCAACAGGGTCCGAGTGTATCTCCCTACAGCAGCATGCTGTTTCCCAGGGAGAGCCCCAACTATTCTGTTTCCTTTCCTTTTAAACACACTTTCCCTTCCTGATACCTCATTAATCAGGCCACAGGTGGAACATTCTCCAGAGTTAGCAAGGGAAATACACCCTTTCCTTGCCACACTGCCACACTAAAGACAATTATCTGTCTCAAATTGTGCAGGACCTGACCAGAGGAGGCACCCTACTCTGGACTTAAAATTAATCAACAGACCTGACACAGTAACTAAAGTGCGGGTAGAAGGACACCTAGGAAATAGTGATCATAATATAATGCATTATAACTTGTTCGTCAATAAGGGAATCTCTCGAGGGGCCACAAAGACAACGAATTTTAGGAAGGCAAAGTTTGATCAACTCAGAGAAGCCCTTAACAATATAAATTGGGAGAATGGGGGAGATTTATCAAAACCTGTGGAGAGGCTCAGTTGCCCATAGAAACCAATCAGATCGCTTCTTTCATTCTTAACAAGGCCTGTGAAAAATGAAAGAAGCGATCTGATTGGTTGCTATGGGCAACTTTGCCTCTCCACATGTTTTGATAAATCTCCCCCAATGTCCTGAAAAACAGGAATACTGACACTAAAAGGGAGACTTAAATATCTTAAATTCTCACTGTAAGAGGTATATACCTTATGGGAATAAAAGGGTTGGGAATAGAAGAAAACCAATGTGGATGAATAAAAAGGTTAAGGGGGCAATGAATGACAAAAATAAAGCATTTAAGCTACTAAAACAGGACGGCAGCAAAGAAGCATTAAAAAACTATAGAGAAAAATTATGTGAAAACGGATAAAAGCCACAAAAGTAGAGACAGAAAGACTCGTTGCCAAAGAGAGTAAAACTAACCCCAAAATGTTTTAACTATATAAACAGCAAAAAGGTTAAACATTTAAGTGTAGGCCCCTTAAAAAATGAAAAGAAAGAAATTATAGACACGATCAGGAAAAAACAAATATATTAAACAAATTCTTCTCCACTGTATTCATAGAGGAAAATGAAATGCCAGGTGAAATACAGCGAGATAAGGTAAACTCCCCAGAACAGGCCTCCTGTCTAACCCAGGAAGAAGTACAGTGCCACCAACAGAAAATCAAAATAGACAAATCAGCAAGTCCAGATGGCATTTACCCCCATGTTGTAAAGGAGTTAAGTAATGTAATAGACTGACCCCTATTTTAATATTCAAGGACTCTATAGTGACAGGGTCTGTTTCCCAGGACTGGTGCATAGCAAATGTGGTGCCAATATTTAAAAAGGGGAATTACAGGCCTGTTGTATGTAAATAGTTTGAGGGTTTTTCTAAGATATACTATTTCGGAGTATCTTGATAAAAATAAATGCATGACCCCATATCAACATGGGTTTATGAGGGATCGGTCCTGTTGGGCTGAGGGATTGGGCTGGGGAAAAATGTGTGCAAGTGGGTAAGTAACTGGCTCAGTGATAGGAAACAGAGGATGGTTATTAACCCTTAAAGGGGTATTCCGCCCCTAGACATCTTATCCCCTATCCAAAGGATAGGGGACAAGATGTTAGATCTCCGCGGTCCCGCTGCTGGGGACCCCCGGGATCCCCGCTGCGGCATCGCGCTATCATTACAGCACAGAGCCAGTTCGCTCTGTGCGTAATGACGGGCGATACGGGGGACGGAGCAGCGTGACGTCATGGCTCCGCCCCTCATGACATCATGGCCCGTCCCCTTAATGCAAGTCTATGGGAGGGGGCGTGACGACCGTAACATCACGAGGGGCGGAGCCGTGACGTAACGATGCTCCGGCTCCTGTACTGCCCATCATTACGTGCAGGGGTCCCCAGCAGCGGGACCGCGGCAATCTGACATCTTATCCCCTATCCTTTGGATAGGGGATAAGATGTCTAGGGGCGGAATATCCCTTTAAGGACCCGGGGTTTTTCTGTTTTTGCATTTACGTTTTTTCCTCCTTACCTTTAAAAATCATAACTAAAAATCCATATGATGGCTTATTTTTTGCGCCACCAATTCTAATTTGTAATGACATCCGTCATTTTACCCAAAAATCTACGTTGAAACGGAAAAAAAATCATTGTGAGACAAAATTGAAAAAAACACCATTTTTAACTTTTGGGGGCTTCCGTCTCTACACAGTACATTTTTCTGTAAAAGTGACACCTTCTCTTTATTCTGTAGGTCAATACGGTTAAAATGATACCCTACTTATGTAGGTTTGATGTTGTCGTACGTCTGGAAAAAATCAAAACTGCGTGCAGGAAAATTTATACGTTTAAAATTGTCATCTTCTGACCCCTATAACTTTTTTATTTTTCCGCATATGGGACAGTATGAGGACTCATTTTTTGCACCGTGATCTGAAGTTTTTAGCGGTACCATATTTGCATTGATAGGACTTTTTATTCATTTTTTCATGATATAAAGTGACAAAAAATTCACTATTTTGGACTTTGGAATTTTTTTGCGCGTACGCCATTGACCGTGCGGTTTAATTAATGATATATTTTATAATTCGGACATTTCCACACACGGTGATACCACATATGTTTATTTTTATTTACACTGTTTTTTTTTATGGGAAAAGGGAGGTGATTCAAACTTTTATTAGGGGAGGGGTTAAATGATCTTTATTCACTTTTTTTTTCCACATTTTTTTTGCAATGTTATAGCTCCCATAGGGACCTATAACACTGTACACACTGATCTTTTCCATTGATCAGTGGTTTCTCTGGTTCAATACTTTTTTATTGAAATTTTCATATTTTATGATAGTGAACAACAAGCATAAGATACATGTAAAGAATAGCACATGACATGCATATAGTCTAACAAGGATATGTCCAGCTCCGGACGGACACGTGAAGTGCCATCAAGAGAGACCATGAGACCTATGATCACATAGTATGGTGCCAATCAAGTATCTCCGCTGGGTAACAAAGAACAATAACTAGAAAACCGTCATGTAACTGAGTGGGGGATAGGTAGTTGGGCAAAGTAGGAGGAGGGTGGGGAGGGAAGGAGCAGAGAGGAAATGAACAGGTAAGGCGAGCATCTGCACAATTTTGCTATGCTAAATATGTCAAGGAGCGTATGGAGTATATAGTGTCGGACTCTTCAATGCTGTGGATTACTACAAAGCAAGGACGTGCAATTCCGAGGTTTGTTATGGCACAGGCTGGGCGAAAGTAGACTGTACCCAAGGCTCCCACATTTTTTCCATAGAGGGGATTGCCCCAGTGTTATAGGCCATTGCTCTCTCGCAAGCGTAAGAGTGATTTAAAGTAGAGCTAAGTTCTTTGATAGTTGGGGGTACAGGAGATTTCCAGTGGTGAGTTATAATTAATTTTGCTAAGACCAAGATTTTACAGACTATGTTTCTAAACTGAGGTGGAATGGAATGGAGATCCAACAACAGTAATGCTGTGGATGAGGTCAGGGAGAAATCGGAGCCCAGTATACTACTCACCATCGCCCGAACCTGTTGCCAGTACCTTTCCAGTAGGGGGCAAGCCCACAATACATGTAATATAGTTCCTTTAATGCCACATCCCCTCCAGCACTCCTGTGGGGAGTCCGGATAGATGAGATGTAGCCTATCAGGAGTAAGATACCATCTATATTGTGATTTAAGATAGGCTTCTTGATGAAGTACCGATGGTAAGGCCCTTTTTGCCCATTTGCCGGCAGTTAACCATTCCTGATCTGTGATTGACCTGGATAAATCTTTTTCCCAAGATTTAAAGGGGGTGTAGGTAGCCATTGGTTTATCGGATTCTAGTATATGCATCAGTGAGCGAAGCCCTTCTTGTTGGACCCCCAATAGGGAAAAGGCCTCTATGGATTAAAGCCATGTGCAATCGTTTCTGGTATGCAAAAAATGCCTTATTTGTAGGAATTTGTAAAAGTCAGACTGAGGGAGGTTGTAATTTCGTGCAAGGTCTGTGAAGGACAGTAAAGTGTTATTACGATATAGCTGATGTATTGTAGTGATGCCAGCTGAGTCCCAATTACGTATGTCTAGATCTTTTATGGCGATTGATAAGAGATGCAATGGTGTTGTGTGGGGGCTAGCAGATCGACATTTCCCAGCCGTAATGTGTAAATATTCCAAACAATGTAAGCCTGCCTTAGTCACTGGAGAGATGTTGTTTGGTAAGGCTAAGTTCCATATCCTGAGATACAGTAGTGAGGCAGCAACTCCCTGGACAAAGAAAGAGCTCTCCACCTGCATCCAAGGAGTGTCTAACATCCCCCTGAGGAAAGGCCTAAGCTGTGATATCAGAGTTGCTACATAATAGTGATATATGTGCGGAAGTCCCGCCCCACCCCGGTCTCTGTGTTTTGTCAATAGGGTCATTGAGACCCTTTTCCGCTTGTTTGCCCATATAAATGTAAGTAACATGCTGTTGAGGCGGCGAACAAAGGCACGTGGAATGGGAATGGGTAGGGAACGGTATAGATAAAGCAGTTTGGGCAATGTGAGCATTTTAAAAGCGGCTATTCTACCCAGCCAGGACATCTCTATTTTATTCAGGACATCTAGTTCCTCCCCAAAGGCTTTTATAAATGGGAGATAATTGTGTGAATACAAGGAGTTAAAGGTAGGTGTAATCTGTACTCCCAAATAATTAATGCTGTCTGTTTTCCAGTCCAATGGATATGCACCTTTAAGAGAGCGCAATAGCGTCGTGTCAAGCCGGAGCGGTAGAACTTGGGTCTTGCTAACATTCAATTTATAATAAGATACTGTACTGTAGCGTGATATAGTGTCCATTATTGCTGGTTTAGATGTGGATGGGTCAGTTACTGATAAGAGGACATCATCCGCATACATAGATACTAAATGTTGTCGCCCATGTACGTCAATGCCTGAGATCAATGGGTTAGCTTTTAGCGCCAGGGCCAGGGGCTCAATACATAGAATAAACATTAGTGGCGACAGTGGACATTCCTGGCGAGTGCCGTTCCCCAGTGAGAAACTAGCTGACAGTGTGCCGTTTGTAAATACTTTGGCGTTCGGTTGTGAATACAGTGCCCGTATAGCGGACAATATAAGTCCACTGAAACCCAGACGTCCCAGAACCGAGAAGGAGAAAGACCAGTTCAGGCGGTCAAACGCCTTCTCGGCATCTAGTGCTAAAAGGACCGCTGGAGTCGATGTATTGTCTAGATGATGTAAGATGTTGATCAGGCGTCTTGTGTTATCATAGGCCTGGCGGCCCCTAATGAAGCCTACCTGATCTGAAGAGACCAAGGCAGGCAGCAAGGGAGCTATTCGGGACGCTAGGATAGAAGCATAAAGTTTTATGTCCACATTTAGCAGCGATATTGGGCGAAAGTTGCAGGGTTTATCTGGTGGTTTCCCTGGTTTTGGAAGGGTAATTATTAACGCCTCCTGATTTTCCCTGGGCATGTGGCCCAGCGTCATGCTATCATTAAAAAAAAAAAGGGTCGCAAATGGCACTAAAGTGGTAGAAAAGGTTTTGTAGTAAAGGGCTGTCAACCCGTCTGGACCGGGGGATTTTCCGGAAGGCAGGTTCTTAATGGCCATAGTAAGTTCCCCTTCTGAGATGGGTTGGTTTAGTTTTGCAAGTTGGGTGTGGGATAGAGCAGGTAGTTGGAGAACATCTAAGAAAGCATCCATTCTTCAGATGTGGGGGTGTGCGTATCAGAATCTAGTGTAAGATTATATAAGTTTGCATAATACTCCATAAAGCCCTGCGCAATTTCATGTGGGGAGTATATTTTATGAGATGAGGAAGGGTTCCAAATGTAATGAATTCTAGATTTAGCATGTTTTTTTTTTAGTTTATTTGCAAAGACTTTCCCTGTTTTATTATCGAAGGTATAAAATTGCGCTTTTAATTTTTGGGATTGTCTGGCATATGTGTCAAACAATAGGGTATGGATAGCTAGTCTAATCTGTTTAAGTTCATTTGCCAACTCCGTCGTCGAGAGAAAGCATATTTTTAGTTTCCACCTGTTTTTGTTTCTCCAGCAGGGTGTTTAGCTGCTCGTTTCTGTCTTTTTTAACCATATGTCCTAATTTCATAAATGAGCCTCTTATCACTGCTTTGTGGGCGTTCCATAGTGTGCTGTGTGAAACATCAGTAGTGGCATTCAATGAAAAATATTGGTTTAAATCTGTTTCTAATGTGGCTTTATGCGCTGGGTGTCTCATCAGAAATTCATTGCAACGCCACAAATATGTGGGCGAGCTTGTGACATGTTCCTCTATAGTAAGAGTTATGGGAGTGTGATCAGACCACTTCATACATTCAATAGTAGAGGATTTAATACAGTCTAAAATAGATCTGCTGACTAGAAACAGGTCTATTCTCGAATAACTATTAGTAGGTGTGGAATGAAACGTGAAATCCTGTTCGCCAGGATGTAGGAGTCGCCATACATCATAGAGATGTTCAGTGTGTATCATGTCCCGAATGGAGAATGGGCGCTCTCTACCTAAGGAGGACACATCTTCATGGACATCAGGCACAGCATTAAAATCTCCTGTGACTACCACGTGACCCTGAGCATGTGTGTAGACTATGCGAAATAGCTTCCGCAAAAATTTCAACTGTCCTCTGTTGGGTGCATACAAGGAGACAATGGTATACAGTACATTGTTAATGCGACATGTCAGAATAATATATCTTCCCTGCGGATCTATTATTTCTTTCAAAGGAGTGAAGGCTAGAGTGTCTCTAATTGCTATAAAAGTGCCCCTAGACTTAGAGTGAAAGTGTGAGAAATAGGTATGAGGAAAAGATTTATGCTTCAGCCTAAATGCATCTTCCCTTAACAAATGCGTCTCTTGAACACACAGTATATCACAAGACTGAGCCCTAGCTTCCGACCACAAGTAACTACGCTTCTGTGGGACATTAAGACCATTCACATTAATGGACAAAACCTTAACAGTCATGTCGAGTCCGTGGTCTGCTTGTAAACAAAGTCCATCAGTCCTTCACATCTTGCCATATTTGATTGAAGAGTCCTCTGCAATTTGAAGAAAGAGCCGTATCTGTAAAAGAAAAGGTAAAAAGGGAAAGGGGGAAAAAGGGGGAGGGGGGTAACAAACAAGGAAAACAAACACATCCCAGGTCGTGTAGTGCCTGAGAAACGGTCCATCACAGGAAAAGGAGATGAACTTCAGCTGTCATCCAGTGGTGGGGTAAAAAAAAGTTCTCTGTAAGCAGAACTCGATGGGTGAGACCGAACCAGTCCGTGCAGCCTTCAAGTGCGACCCTTTCTGTTGGAATCTGCGGGTTGCCAAGGAGGGTGAGCTTTAGATGGAGATGGGCGCTTCGTTTGTCGTGGCAGTTGTACTTCTATATTCCAGGTTGCCAGTTGTTTTGTGGTAACTTGCATCCTTTCTTGGTGAAAAATCCCCAAAATTGATGAAAAAATAGAAAATTTAGCATTTTTCTAACTTTGAAGCTCTCTGCTTGTAAGGAAAATGGATATTCCAAATAATCTTTTTTTTGGATTCACATAGACAATATGTCTTCTTTATGATTGCATCATAAAATTGACGTGTTTATACTTTTGGAAGACATCAGAGGGTTTCAAAGTTCAGCAGCAATTTTACAATTTTTCACAAAATGTTCAAACTCGCTATTTTTCATGGACCAGTTCAGGTTTGAAGTGGATTTGAAGGGTCTTCATATTAGAAATACCCCATAAATGACCCCATTATAAAAACTGCACCCCCCAAAGTATTCATAATGACATTCAGTAAGTGTTTTAACCCTTTAGGTGTTTCACAGGAAAAGCAGCAAAGTGAAGGAGAATATTCAAAATCTTCATTTTTTACACTTGCATGTTCTTGTAGACCCAATTTTTTAATTTTTACAAGCGGTAAAAGGATAAAATGTATACTTGAATTTGTAGCCCAATTTCTCTCGAGTAAGCACATACCTCATATGTCTATGTAAATTGTTTGGCGGGCGCAGTAGAGGGCTCAGAAGCGAAGGAGCGCCAAGGGGATTTTGGAGAGTATGTTTTTCTGAAATGGTTTTTGGGGGGCATGTTGCATTTAGGAAGCCCCTATGGTGCCAGAACAGCAAAAAAAAAAAAAAACACATGGCATACCATTTTGGAAACTAGACCCCTTGAGGAACATAACAAGGAATTAAGTGAGCCTTAATAACCCACAGGTGTTTCACAACTTTTGCATATGTAAAAAAATAAAAAATTTTCACTAAAATGTGTGTTTCCCCCCAAATTTCACATTTTTGCAAGGGTTAATAGCAGAAAATACCCCCCAAAATTTGTAACCCCATCTCCTCTGAGTATGGAGGTACCCCATAAGTTGACCTGAAGTGCACTACGGGCGAACTACAATGCATTTAGGAAGCCACTATGGTGCCAGGACAGCAAAAAAAAAAAAAAAAACACATGGCATACAATTTTGGAAACTAGACCCCTTAGGAAACGCAACAAGGGGTAAAGTGAACCTTAATACCCCACAGGTGTTTCACGACTTTTGCATATGTAAAAAAAAAAAAAAAATTCTTACACTATAATGCTTGTTTTCACCCAAATTTTACGTTTTTACAAGGGATAACAGCAGAAAATACCCCCCAAAATTTGTAACCCCATCTCTTCTGAGTATTGAAATACCCCATAAGTGGACGTGAGCTTTTGGAGAGAGAATTTGGCCATGTGCATTTACAAAGCCCCCCGTGGTGCCAGAACGGTGGATCCCCCCACATGTGACCCCATTTTTAAAATTAAACCCCTCACGGAATGTAATAAGGGGTGAAGTGAGAATTTACACCCCACTGGCATTTGACAGATCTTTGGAACAGTGGGCTGTGCAAATTAAAAATTAGATTTTTCATTTTCACAGACCCCTGTTTCAAAGATCTGTCAGACACCTGTGGAGTGTATATATATATACCCCTTGTTACATTCCGTGAGGGGTGTAGTTTCCAAAATGGGGTCACTTGCGTATTTATTGTTTTGCACTTATGTCAGAACCGCTGTAAAATCAGCCACCCCTGTGCAAATCACCAATTTAGACCTCAAATGTACATGGTGTACTCTCCCTTCTGAGCCTTGTTGTGCGCCCGCAGACCACTTTGCGCCCACACATGGGGTATCTCCAATTGCGTTACAAATTTTGGGGGCTTTTTTTCTTTTATCGCTTGTAAAATTTAAAAGTATGGGGCAACACCAGTATGTTAGTGTACAAAAATGTTTTTTTTTACACTAACATGCTGGTGTAGACCCCAACTTTACCTTTTCACAAGGGGTAAAAGGAGAAAAAGCCCCCCAAAATTTGTTAGGCAATTTCTCCCGAGTACGGCGATACCCCATATGTGGCCCTAAATTATTGCCTTGAAATACGACAGGGCTCCAAAGTGAGAGCGCCATGCGCATTTGAGGCCTAAATTAGGGATTTGCATAGGGGTGGACATAGGGGTATTCTAAGCCAGTGATTCCCAAACAGGGTGCCTACAGCTGTTGCAAAACTCCCAGCATGCTTGGACAGTCAATGGCTGTCCGGAAATGCTGGGAGTTTTTGTTTTGCAACAGCTGGAGGCTCCGTTTTGGAAACACTGCCGTAGGATACGTTTTTCATTTTTATTGGGGGAAGGGGGGGTCAGTATATGTGTGTATATGTAGTGTTTTACTCTTTATTTTGTGTTAGTGTAGTGTAGTGTAGTGTTTTTAGGCTACATTCACACTGGAGGCAGATTACACTGAGTAGAGAAAATTTGCCGCAGCTCAAACTTGTAGCGGGGAACTCACTGTAATCCGCCACCAGTACATTCACATGGGAGGGGGGGGGGGGGGCAAAACTACAACTCCCAGCATGCACTGACAGAACGTGCATGCTGGGAGTTGTAGTTTTGCAACAGCTGGAGGCACACTGGTTGGAAAATACTGAGTTAGTTAATAGAACCTATTACCTAACTCGGTATTTACCAACCAGTGTGCCTCCAGCTGTTGCACAACTACAACTCTCAGCATGTACTGATTGCCAAAGGGAATGCTGGGAGATGTAGTTATGCAACAGCTGGAGGCACGCAAGTACAACTCTCAGCATGCAGAGACAGCCTTTTGCTGTTCCTGAATACTGGGAGTTGTAGTTTTGCAAGATTTAGAGGGGTTCAGGCTGGAGATCACTGACAGTGGTCTCTAAACTGTAGCCCTCCAGATGTTGCAAAACTACAAATCTCAGCATGCTAAGACAGCAAACTGCTGTCTGAGCATGCTGGGAGTTGTAGTTTTGTAACATCTGGAGGGCTACAGTTTAGAGACCACTGTCAGTGATCTCTAGCCTGAACCCCATCTTGCAAAACTACAAATCCCAGCATGCCAACACAGCAAACAGCTGTCAAGGCATGGTGAAAGCTGGAGTTTTTCAACATCTGGAGGGCCACAGTTTAGAGACCACTCTCCAAACTGTTGCCCTGCAGATGTTGCTAGGCAACAGACTCCCGGACACGCCGCCGCCATACTCACCTCCACCACCGCCATGATCACAGCCGCCGCCGTCATCTGGAGCTCCGCCGTCGGGTAAGTGACCGCCGCCGCCGCTACTACACGGTTCCCCCCGCTGTGCCCGTACACCGATGGGTGGGCATAGCGGGGGGAACCGAACTTTAACTGCCCCGCCCCCAGTCTGCTATTGGTCGATTGCTCCGGCGATCAATAGCAGGGATAGGAGGGGGTGGCACCCCTGCCACCTCACTCCTATCCCTTTAGGAGTTCGAGGGTGTCTTGGACACCCCCGATCCCCCTTATTTTATCGTGGCGCCGCCACTGGTGGGCAGGGGAGAGCGCTCCCCCTGCAAACACCATAGATGCCGTGAACAGAACTGATCATGGCATCTATGGGGTTAATGCTGCCGGGACCGGCGCGATCGCGGCCCCGGCAGCTGCGGTGGGACTCCGGCTGTGATTGACAGCTGAGTCCCGCCGGCGATCTCCTGCACTGCCCGCAGCAGAGCAGGAGATCGCTTGGACGTATGCATATGTCCATTTGCGCGAACGTGTAGTTCGCCTGGATGTATGCATACGTCCCATAGCGGGAAGGGGTTAAGGTGAAAATGGGCTTGGTCCTTAAGGGGTTAAATGACGACGGATAGTTTGCACTGGCACTGATGCTCCCTGAGACTGCAGGACAGCTTGAATATCTTTGGAACTTGTTTGGGGCTGCTTATCCACCATCTGGACTATCCTGTGTTGACACCTTTAATCAATTTTTCTCTTTTGTCCACGCCCAGGGAGATTAGCTACAGTGCCATGGGTTGCAAATTTCTTGATAATGTTGCGCACTGTGGACAAAGGCAAATCTAGATATCTGGAGATGAACTTGTAACCTTGAGATTGTTGTGTGGCACACACAGACACACAATGCAAAGACTAAGTGAACGTCTCTCCTTTTTATCTGTTTTCAGGTGTGATTTGGATATTGCCCACACCTGTTACTTGCCCCAGGTGAGTAGTTTAAAGGAGCATTACATACTTGAAACAATTTTTATTTTTACACAATTTTGAAAGGGTGTTAATAATTTTGTCCAGCCCTTTTTTGGAGTTTGGTGTGACATTATGTCCAATTTGCTTTTTTTTCCTCCCTTTTTTTGGTTTAGTTCCAATACACACAAAGGGAATAAACATGTGTATAGCAAAACATGTGTTACTGCAATCCTTTTCTGTGAGAAATACTTAATTTTCTTGAAAAATTTCAGGGGTGTCCACATTTATGGCCAGGACTGTAGATAACTAATATACATAAAGCAGGTCCTTACATATAAAAGTAATAAAATTCTGCTGGGAGTTGTAAATCACTGTCTATGTAGAGGACAGGAGCTTCTTCAGGGTCCTGTACAGTACACGCAATGTCCTAAAAATGTAAAATAGAGCCACCCTTACTTGGAGTCCAAAAGAGCAGCTAACTGTGGCACAGGTAAAGAGCTGTACAGAACATGTAGTGCCTCCCTGTACTGTAGGGAAGTGCTACCAGACAGGAATTCAGGGCATACGTTTTAGTAATAAAGGCGTTTCCCCAGTGAAATGCCCATTCTAATTGGTCAGTTCTTCAAGCCATTTACATGTTTTGTAGATCTGGACTGTCCGTAGCATTTTATGTTGAGTATGATTTTAAATTACAGTGGTCCAGAAAAGACCATTGTATGTTGAAACTATTGTATGTTGAGGCCATCGGAAGTTGAGGGATCACTGTATTACTCATCTTTCATGCATAGTTGTGTCTGTGTGTGTGTGTGTGTGTGGGGGGGGGTTGTTTAACCTCTTAAGGACGCAGGGCGTATGGATACGCCCTGCATTCCGAGTCCTTAAGGACGCAGGGCGTATCCATAAGCCCGTGGGAATTCCGGTCCCCACCGCTAGCCGGTTGGGGATCGGAGCCGGATGCCTGCTAAAATCATTCAGCAGGCATCCCGGCATATCGCCCAGGGGGGTCATTATGCCCCCCCATGTCAGCGATGGCCGCAGATCGCTGGACAATTCAGTCCAGCGATCTGCGGCGATTCCGGGTCAATCGGGTCTCCAGTGACCCGGTGACCCGAAATTACTGGCTGATCGGGGCCGTCTCTGACGGCCCCGAACAGCCAGAGCCAGCAGGGGTGAGGTGGCACTGCTGGGGACCCCGATCCCCGGCGTCCATGTTGGGATCGGGGCCCCAGGAGCGACAGCGGCGGCGAGGGAATGTCATGCGACGGAGCAGCAGCAGGAGGTGAGTTACAGCCTCCTGCTGTTGCTTAGCAACAGCTCCCAGCATGCAAAAAGGGCATGCTGGGAGCTGTAGTTATGCAACAGCAGGAGGCAGACCACCACAACTCCCAGCATTCCCTTATGGGCATGCTGGGACTTATGGTTTTGCAACAGCTGGAGGCACATTTGTTCTATGAAAAAGTGTACCTTCAGCTGTTGTATAACTACAACTCCCAGCTTGCACAAACAGCTAAAGTGCATGCTGGGAGTTGTAGTGGTGCATCTGCTGGTTGCATAACTACAACTCCCAGCATGCCCGTTGGCTGTCGGTGACTGCTGAGAGTTGTAGTTTTGCAACAGCTGAAGGCACACTGGTTGTGAAACCCATTTTTTATTTTTACCTAACTCAGTGTTTCACGACCGGTGTGCCTCCAGCTGTTGCAAACTACAACTCCCAGCAGTCACCTTACACCATGCACCGTACATGCTGGGAGTTGTAATTTTGCAACAGCTGGAGGCACACTGGTTTTGAAACACTGAGTAAGGTCACAAACTCAGTGATACATAACCAGTGTGCCTACAGCTGTTGCAAAACTAAAACTCTCAGCTTGTACAGTCTGTCAGCGCATGCTGGGAGTTGTAGTTTTGCAACAGCTGGATGTCCCCCCCCCCCCCAAATGTGAATGTACAGGGTACACTCACATGGGTGGAGGCTTACAGTAAGTATCGGGCTGCAAGTATGAGCTGCAGCAAATTTTCTGCAACAGCTCAAACTGCCAACTCAAACTACTGTGAACCCCCGCCCGTGCGACTGTACCCTAAAAACACTACACTACACTACCACAAAAAATTAAATAAAAAGTAAAAAAACACTACATATACACATACCCCTACACAGCCCCCCTCCCCAATAAAAATGAAAAATGTCTGGTACGCCACGGTTTCCAAAACGGAGCCTCCAGCTGTTGCAAAACAACTACTCCCAGTATTGCCAGACAGCCACTGACTGTCCAGGCATGCTGGGAGTTTTGCAACAGCTGGAGGCACCCTGTTTGGGAATCACTGGCGTAGAATTCCCCTATGTCCACCCCTATGCAATCCCTAATTTAGGCCTCAAATGTGCATGGCGCTCTCACTTTGGAGCCCTGTCGTATTTCAAGGCAACAGTTAAGGGTCACATATGGGGTATCGCCATACTCGGGAGAAATTGTGTTACAAATTTTGGGGGGTATTTTCTGCTTTTAAACTTTTTAAAAATGTAAAATATTTGGGAAAAGAAGCATTTTTGGTAAAAAAAAATATCTTTTTTTTACATATGCAATAGTCGTGAAACGCCTGTGGGGTATTAAGGTTCACTTAACCCCTTGTTACATTCCCCGAGGGCTCTAGTTTCCAAAATGGTATGCCATGTGTTTTTTTTTTTTTTGCTGTCCTGGCACCATAGGGGCTTTTTAAATGCGGCATGCCCACATAGCAAAATTTGCTTTCAAAAAGCCAAATGTGACTCCTTCTCTTCTGAGACCTGTAGTGCGCCAGCAGAGCACTTTTCACCCCCATATGGGGTGTTTTCTGAATCGGGAGAAATTGGGCTTCAAATTTTGGGGGGTATTTTCTGCTTTAACCCTTTGTATAAATGTAATTTTTTTGGGAAACCAAGCATTTTAGGTAAATTTTTAGATTTTTTTTTTACATATGCAAAAGTCGTGAAACACCTGTAGGGTATTAAGGTTCACTTTACCCCTTGTTACGTTCCCCGAGGGGGCCTAGTTTCCAAAATGGTATGCCATGTGGTTTTTTTTTTTGCTGTCCTGGCACCATAGGGGCTTCCTAAATGCGGCATGCCCCCAGAGCAAAATTTCCTTCAAAAAAGCCAAATGTGACTCCTTCTCTTCTGAGACCTGTAGTGAGCCAGCAGAGCACTTTTCACCCCCCATATGGGGTGTTTTCTGAATCGGGAGAAATTGGGCTTCAAATTTTGGGGGGGTATTTTCTGCTATTATCCTTTTTAAAAATGTAAAACTTTTGGGAAACCAAGCATTTTAGGTAAAAAAATTTTTTTTTTTTTTTACATATGCAAAAGTCGTGAATCACCTGTGGGGTATTAAGGTTCACATTACCACTTGTTACGTTCCCCGAGGGGTCTAGTTTCCAAAATGGTATGCCATGTGGGGTTTTTTGCTGTTCTGGCACCATAGGGGCTTCCTAAAGGTGACATGCCCCCCAAAAACCATTTGACGCTCCTTCCCTTCTGAGCCCTCTACTGCGCCTGTCGAACAATTAACATAGACATATGAGGTATGTGCTTACTCGAGATAAATTGGGTTTCAAATACAAGTAAAAATGTTCTCCTTTTTACCCCTTGCAAAAATTCAAAAATTGGGTCTACAAGAACATGCGAGTGTAAATAATGAAGATAGTGAATTTTCTTCTTCACTTTGCTGCTATTCCTGTGAAACCCCTAAAGGGTTAAAACGCTTACTGAATGTCATTTTGAATACTTTGGGGGGTGCAGTTTTTATAATGGGGTCATTTATGGGGTATTTCTAATGTGAAGACCCTTCAAATCCACTTCAAACCTGAACTGGTCCCTGAAAAAAAGCGAGTTTCAAAATGTTGTGAAAATTTGGAAAATTGCTGCGGAACTTTGAAGCCCTCTGGTGTCTTCCAAAAGTAAAAACTCATCAATTTTATGATGCAAACATAAAGTAGACATATTGTTTATGTGAATAAAAAAAAATTATTTGGAATATCCATTTTCCTTACAAGCAGAGAGCTTCAAAGTTAGAAAAATGCCAAATTTTCAAATTTTTCATCAAATTTTGGGATTTTTCACCAAGAAAGGATGCAAGTTACCAAAAAATTTTACCACTAAGTTAAAGTAGAATATGTTACGAAAAAACAATCTCGGAATCAGAATGATAACTAAAAGCATTCCAGAGTTATTAATGTTTAAAGTGACAGTGGTCAGATGTGCAAATAATGGCCGAGTCCTTAAGGTGAAAAAGGGCTCAGTCCTTAAGGGGTTAACCCCTTAAGGATGCAGGACGTAAATGTACGTCCTGGTGAGGTGGTACTTAACGCACCAGGACGTACATTTACGTCCTGTGCATAACCGCGGGCATCGGAGCGATGCCCGTGTCATGCGCGGCTGATCCCGGCTGCTGATCGCAGCCTGGGACCCGCCGGCAATGGCCAATGCCCGCGATCTCACGGGCGTCCGCCATTAACCCCTCAGGTGCCGGGATCAATACAGATCCCGGTATCTGCGGCAGTTCGCGATTTAAATGAACGATCGGATCGCCCGCAGCGCTGCTGCGGGGATCCGATCATTCAGAACGCCGGACGGAGGTCCCCTCTCCTTCCTCCGTCCGGCTCCCGGTGTCTCCTGCTCTGGTCTGTGATCGAGCAGACTAGAGCAGGAGATGACCGATAATACTGATCTGTTCTATGTCCTATACATAAAACAGATCAGTATTAGCAATCATGGTATTGCTATGAATAGTCCCCTATGGGGACTATTCAAGTGTAAAAAAAAATGTTAAAAAATGTAAAAGTAAAAGTTAAAAAAAAGTGAAAAATCCCCTCCCCCAATAAAAAAAAAAAAACGTCCGTTTTTTCCTATTTTACCCCCAAAAAGCGTAAAAAACATTTTTTATAGACATATTTGGTATCGCCGCGTGCGTAAATGTCCGAACTATTAAAATAAAATGTTAATGATCCCGTAAGGTGAACGGCGTGAACGAAAAAAAAAAAGTCCAAAATTCCTACTTTTTTAATACATTTTATTTTAAAAAAAATTATAAAAAATGTATTAAAAGTTTTTTATATGCAAATGTGGTATCAAAAAAAAGTAGAGATCATGGCGCAAAAAATGAGCCCCCATACCGCCACTTATACGGAAAAATAAAAAAGTTAGAGGTCATCAAAATAAAGGGATTATAAATGTACTAATTTGGTTAAAAAGTTTGTGATTTTTTTTAAGCGCAACAATAATATAAAAGTATATAATAATGGGTATCATTTTAATTGTATTGACCCTCAGAATAAAGAACACATGTCATTTTTACCATAAATTGTACGGCATGAAAACAAAACCTTCCAAAATTAGCAAAATTGCGTTTTTCGTTTTAATTTCCCCACAAAAATAGTGTTTTTTGGTTGCGCCATACATTTTATGATATAATGAGTGATGTCATTACAAAGGACAACTGGTCGCGCAAAAAACAAGCCCTCATTCTAGTCTGTGGATGAAAATATAAAAGAGTTATGATTTTTAGAAGGCGAGGAGGAAAAAATGAAAACGTAAAAATTAAATTGTCTGAGTCCTTAAGGCCAAAATGGGCTGAGTCCTTAAGGGGTTAAAGAGATTCTGACAGCTATTTCACCGACACTAAACCCAGTATACTGGATTATAGGGCAGATTAAAAGATGTAAAATTAGGGTTTGTTCACTGAAATTCTTTGGTTAGGTGCTGTGCTTGTAACTTGCCGCCCCTTGCCTCTTTATTATTATGCTAATAAAGGCCGCAGGTGAGCTCACAGAGACAGAGCGCTCACCTGTGGCCTTCATTAGCTTAATAATTAAGAGGGCGGGTCAACTGGGGAGTATGGAGGAGACAGGGAAGCTCAGCCAGCTGGCTTCCCGCATGCGCACTGGGGTGTATTAGGAATTAATATATTTACAAGCAGAATGCAGCATCAAACCAACGGATTTCAGAGAGTAACACCTTATTTTACAGCTCTTAAAAGGCTATTCCACTGCCCCGGCATTCGGAACATTTTGTTCCAAACTCTGGGTGCGGGTGGCGGGGGTCGTGATGTCACGGTCACACCCCCTCGTGATGTCACGCCACACCCCCTCAATGCAAGTCTATGAGAGGGGGCGTGACAGCCATCATGCCCCCTCCCATGGACTTGCATTGAGGGGGCGTGGTGTGATATTACGAGGGGGGCGTGGCCATGACATCTAAACGAACACCAGGTACTGCACATACCCCGGGTTTGGGTACCCCGCGATCAGACATCTTATCTTTAACTTGCACTATAAACCAGTATACTGGGATTAGTGTGGGTGAACTAGCTGTCAGATTCTCTTTAACCCCTTCAGGACATAGCCCATTTTGGCCTTAAGGACCAGGACAATAAAAAATTTTGCGTTGGCATTTTTACTTCCTCTACTTTTAACACTTTAGGGACCAAGAGCAGACCAGTACACCCTTGGTCTTTGGTGCTTAAGGATCAAGGGCGTACCTTAACCCTTTAAACGCCACAATCAAAATGAATTGTGGCATCTAAAATGCAGGGTTGATGCGGAGCTGATAGGGACCATAGTGGTAAAATCATATAGTATATAGACAGATGAGAGGCTGTTCTATGGGGGACTCTATTCGCCCCTAGTTATGCAAAGGCTGCCGTTTCTACGCAGTACATTTTTCTGTAAAAATTACACCTTATCTTTATTCTGTAGGTCCATACTATAAAAATGATACCCTATTTATATAGGTTTGATTTTGAAAAAATCATAACTGCATGTACAAAAATGAATACGTTTAAAATTTTCCTCTTCTGACCCCTATAACTTTTTTATTTTTCTGTGTACAGGGCGGTATGAGGGCAGATTTTTTTTTCACCCTGATGTAAAATTTTTATTGGTATAATTTTTGTTTTGAACTGACTTTTTGATTGTTTCTTTTTCTGGTATAAAAAGTTATCAAAAAGACGCTATTTTGGACTTTGGAATTCTTTTGCGCGTATGCCATTGACCGTAGAAAGGGAGCGGGTGCAGGGTGTACAGGTACGCCCTTCGTCCCCAAGAGGTTAATAATGAATCATGTTGGATATTTCAATTAAACACCTTCTTTCCCAATGGTTTAAACAAAACCATTGAGAACACAAAATAATTTGAGTACCCCTGTCGTGCATTTAAAAAAATTGCAGTACCAGTATAACAAAGCAATTGCACAGCACTCCAATTGTGCAAAAATTGTGTAGGTTTATTGGATCACATCACAGCAATGTTTCTATCCTGCCATAGGACCATTTTAACCACTTAAGAACGCAGGGCGTATGCCCTGGCATCCTGGTATTTGAGGATTCAAAGCATACCTGTACGCCCTAGGCCCGTTACCAGGGTTTAAAGCGCTCTCACAAGCGGAGAACGCTTCAAACTGCATGAGTTCCGACTGCTATCAGCAGACAGGACCCAGGGTTAATGTCTAAAATTAAACAAAAAGTATCCCGACAGCTCAGCTGAGCTGATCGGGACCATCACTATGAAATTGCTATGTAAAGATAAACTGAGAGGACGGCGGGAGGGCCGTTACCAACCTCCTCGCTGTCCGATCAGTGTTCTATTGCTTTAAGCCTACCATGCAGGCTGGAGCAACAGGGCACCAATAACACTGATCAATGCTATGCTATGGCAGAGCATTGATCAGTATAAGCTAAAAGCAGATGTAAGGAGGACAGGGGAGACTGACAAGGAGAACTACAAAGACAGACACACAGACTCCCATCCTCATCACAGAAGTTGCTAGAGGCTACCAGAAGGGGTGGAGCCATGAAAAGTCAGGGAGAGAACTTGATGCTATAAGCCCATTCTTCTCTGATAATCGGTTATGACTACAGGCATTTCCATGGACCCCAGGCAGCCATCTTTCTTTCATGCAGAAGTACTCTTGGTAAGATACACAGGTTTCTTATTTGATTAAAGGGGTATTCCAGGCCAAAACTTTTTTATATTATATATCAAATGGCTCCGGAAAGTTAAACAGATTTGTAAATCACTTCTATTAAAAAATCTTAATCCTTCCAATAGTTATTAGCTTCTGAAGTTGAGTTGTTGTTTTCTGTCTAACTGCTCTCTGATGACTCACGTCCCGGGAGCTGTGCAGTACCTATGGGGATATTCTCCCATCATGCACAGCTCCCGGGACGTGACATCATCATTGAGCAGTTAGACAGAAAACTTCAGAAGCTAATAACTATTGGAAGGATTAAGATTTTTTAATAGAAGTAATTTACAAATCTGTTTAACTTTCCGGAGCCAGTTGATATATGTAAAAAAAGGTTTTGCCTGGAATACCCCTTTACGTTACCTCATTTTAATGTGGACAAAATTATGTTATGGGGAGGAGCAGACCTGGCTTATAGATAACCTCAATTATGAGATGTAATAGTAGTTTATAAGCCACACACCCTTCTACTGCAGATGAACAGGGCGTGTCTTATGGGGATCAATGCAATAACCATATTGCATATTAGCATAGTCTGATGGGATCCCACACTCTGCTCCTACACATGACATAATGATAATTTCCATGTGGAAACTTAATTTAAGTCTCCCTAATTAGTAGTGTACTATAAATTGTATATTTAGTACCGTATCTTACCAGAGATAGATGAGGTAAAGTAATGATCTCTACATATAGTAATATATTGATATCTGAACTAACCTACTTCTGTGACTAAGCCTACTTATATTTCATAGATAGAGCGCCAGTAGCCAGAGTGTGCCTCCCCACCACTGTGAGTGCGCTCCCGCTCGCATTAGACACCAGACACAGAACTGTTCTCTGGATGATGACAGGTCACCCACAGGAGACAGCCCAGTCTGGTATTTTGTATGTGCTTTTCTATTTTTCTCCAACCAATCACCATCTAGGACACTTCTAGTGCTATATGCCCTTATCTAATTGTCCATGCATAGTGGTGCACAGCACAAATGTGGAATGATTGGATTTTGGAAATAATAATTTCTGACCCGAATATTGTTATTATACATCTTGATTGTCTTATCTATCCTTGATATTCAATTGTGCCAATGATATTCCCCTGAGGAAACTGCTGAATGTAGTAGAAACACATTGGGTCTTGTACGATTGGTACAGTTGGTGCTACCATTTAATTCTATTTTATTGGGTCACAACATTGGTGAATTTTATTTGTATATCTATTAAAAGTTACGTATTAATTAGCACTTCCCATGGGCTGTTTATCCCCCCCTTTATTTTTGAGAGGAAAAGTTGACCAGTTGCCCATAGCAACCAATCAGATTGCTTCTTTAAGTTTTTGGAGGTCTTGTTAAAAATTAAAGAAGGGCCATGGGTAACTGGTCAACTTTTCCTCTGCATAGGTTTTGATAAATCTCCACGCGGTAAGCATAAGCGTCTTGGAGCTCTATAGTAACAGTTCATGTTACTCCTTTTGAGTCACATAATCCCGATCAGCTGACCGCAACAATGTTTTCAGAGCGGGTCAGCATGTGTCACATATTTAATTTAGTAATGGTATGTTTACAAGTGTAGAGATAATTCATTTGTAGTATTAATTGTCCTGAAGACAATGGGGGAGATTTATCAAAACCTGTCCAGAGGAAAAGTTGCTGAGTTTCCTATAGCAACCAATCAG
Source organism: Hyla sarda (assembly GCF_029499605.1). Classification (NCBI taxonomy): domain Eukaryota; kingdom Metazoa; phylum Chordata; class Amphibia; order Anura; family Hylidae; genus Hyla; species Hyla sarda. The sequence goes on along the minus strand of NC_079197.1, from coordinate 59,498,471 downwards.
ATCATTTTCATTTTTTGAAAGGCCTCTGAAAAATGAAAGAAGCAATCTAACTGGTTGCTATGGGCAACTCAGCAACTTTTTCTCTAGACAGGTTTTGATAAATCTCCACCAATATTTTCAAGTTTGATTCTCTTAATAGCACTTTGAAAAATGTATGTATTTATGTATGTATATGTATGATATGTATATGATTGATTAATGAGTAGTCACTTTGCACTGTATTGATTTGTTTTTCTGCACTTTGGGTATATAAACCCCCTCTTCAATGTGTATCACTAAGCTTTAACCCCTTAAGGACTCAGACCATTTTGGCCTTAAGGACCCAGCTAATTTTTGTTTTTGCTTTTTCGGTTTTTCTTCCTTCCCTTCTTAAAATTATAACTCTTTTGATTTTGCAACTATAGACCATATAAGGGCTTGTTTTCTTGCATCACCAATTGTACTTTGTAATGAACACTTATTTTATAACATAATCTGTGGCAAAATAAAACAACTTATTTTGTGGGGTGAGATTTTAAAAACACACATGCTATTTTGTAATTTTTGGGGCCTCCATTTCTATGCAGTGCACTTTTCTGTAAAAATGACACCTTATTTTTCTTCTGTAGGTCCATACGGTTACAAGGATACTCAATTTATGTAGGTTTTGTTTTGTTTTACTACTTAAAAAAATTATAACTACATTCATCAAAATTAGTATGCTTAAAATTGTCATCTTCTGACCCCTATAACTTTTTTATTTTTCCGCATTTGGGGCTATATGAGGGCTCATTTTTAAGCCGTGGTATGTGGATTTTATCTGTACCATTTTTGTTTTGATGGGACTTTTTAATCGCTTTTTATTAACTTTTTTATGGTATATGAAGTGACCAAAAAATTTTGGACTTTGGAACTTTTTTACATGTACGCCATCAACCGTGCAGTTTAGCTAACTTTATCTTTTAATAGTTCAGACATTTACGCAAGTGACAGTACCACATATAATTTTTCATTTTTTATTACATTATTTTATTTTAAAAATGGGAAAAGGGGAGTGGATTAAAACTTTTATTAGGAAGTGTTTAATTCACTTTTATTAGCCAGTGATCTGTGTAAAAGATCAGTGTATGTAATGTTATAGGCCCCTATGGGGGCTATAACATTGCAAAAAAAAAGTTAAAAAAAAAGTGTTAACAAAGATCATTTAACCCCTTCCCTAATAAAAGTTTGAATCACCCCCCTTTTCCCATTAAAAAAATAAAACACTGTAAATAAAAATAAACATATGTGTATCGCCGCGTGCGTAAAAGTCCGAAATATAAAAATATATCGTTAATTAAACTGCATGGTCAATGGCGTACACGTAAAAAAATTCCAAAGTCCAAAAAAGCTTATTTTTGGCCACTTTTTATACTATTAAGAAATGAATAAAAAGTGATCAAAAAGTCAGATCAAAACAAAAATGGTACCGATAAAAACTTCAGATCATGGCAATAAAAATGAGCCCTCATACTGCCCTGAACGTGGAAAAATAAAAAAGTGATAGAGGTCAGAAGAGGACATTTTTAAACGTATACATTTTCCTGCATGTAGTTATGATTTTTTACAGAAGTACGACAACATTAAACCTATATAAGTGGGGTATGATTTTAACCGTATGGACTTACAGAATAAAGATTAGGTGTAATTTTTACCGAAATATGCACTGCATAGAAACGGAAGCCCCCAAAAGTTACAAAATGGCGTGTTTTTTTTCGATTTTGTAGCACAATGATTTTTTTTTTCTGTTTCGCTGTGGATTTTTGGGTAAAATGACTAATGTCACTGCAAAGTAAAATTGGTGTCGCAAAAAAGAAGCCATAATATGGATTTTTAGGTGGAAAATTTTAAGGGTTATGATTTTTAAAAGGTAAGGAGGAAAAAACGAAAATGCAAAAACTGAAAAACCTGAAAAAGATGTACATACCTTCCTCTGCTCCGGTCTCCGCCCTGATCCACTTCCTGGTTGCCGGTGGTCGGATAAATCATACTGCGCTCAGCCAATCACCACCCGCAGCGAAGTCAGACGTGGCCAGCAATAGGCTGAGCGACAGTGTGAAAACGCTTCAGGACACAAAATTCTTCACTACATCGGCACCTGCGGCCGGGGCCAAAAACGTCACACTGCCGCTCAGCCTATCGCCGGCTGAGTCGGGACTTCACTGCGGCCAGTGATTGGCTGAGCGCAGTAAGACTCTCCGACCACCGGCAACTAGGAAGAGGATCACGGCAGAGGCCAGAGCCGGTTACTGAAGGCCCCGGGGGAGTGGAGGAAGGTATGTACATCTTTATTTTTTTATTGCCGGCACTATGGGGGACAATTTTTATGTTCTGGAGTTCTCCTTTAAGGGGTTAAAAAAAGACCAGAATCCATAAGGTTCAACCTATAACCCTAATGAGTCCCTACTGAGTTGATCCAGACGAAGGCAAAAAAATTTAAACCTCATACTCGAGGTAAAAGTTCCTTCCTCACTACAAATATGGCAATCAGAATAGATCCCTAGATCAACCTCCTGTCCTTATAGATCTAGAATCCATAACCTGTAATGTTATTATTCTCCAAATATGCATGCAGACCCTTTTTAAATTCTTTTACCAAGTTAACCATGACCACCTCCCCAGGCAGAGAAAGACTTCCACAGTTAACTGTTCTTACAGTAAAGAACAGCCATCTGTGCTGGTGTAGAAACCTTCTTTCCTCTAAACGTAGAGGATGCCCCCTTGTTATACACTGCTCAAGAAAATAAAGGGAACACTTAAACAATACAATGTAACTCCAAGTCAATCACACTTCTGTGAAATCACACTGTCCACTCAGGAAGCAACACTGATTGACAATCAATTTCACATGCTGTTGTGCAAAAGGAACAGAGAAGAGGTGGAAATTATAGGCAATTAGCAAGACACCCCCAATAAAGGAGTGGTTCTTCAGATGGTGACCACAGACCACTTCTCAGTTCCTATGCTTCCTGGCTGATGTTTTGGTCACTTTAGAATGCTGGCGGTCACTCTAGTGGTAGCATGATACGGAGTCTACAACCCACACAAGTGGCTCAGGTAGTGCATCTCATCCAGGATGGCACATCAATGTGAGCTGTGGCAAGAAGGTTTGCTGTGTCTGTCAGCGTAGTGTCTAGAGCATAGAGATGCTACCAGGAGACAGGCCAGTACATCAGGAGACATGGAGGAGGCCGTAAGAGGGCAACAACCCAGCAGAAGGACCGCTACCTCTGCCTTTGTGCAAGGAGGAGCAGGAGAAGCACTGCCAGAGCCCTGCAAAATGACCTCCGGCAGGCCACAAATGTGCATGTGTCCACTCAAACGTGGATGAGCAACCAGAGTAATACAGGAATCGGAGGACTACAGTACCCAGAAAGATTATCAAAATTAGCCTTATTTAGATAAGAAAAAAGACTGTTTAGGAGCGACTTAGTAACTATGTATAAATATATCAGGGGCCAGTACAGAGATCGCTCCCATGATCTATTTATACCCAAGACTGTATCTCTCTGAGCTTTTTCCTCTTTTTGTAAGAGGCCCTACATAACATACTGGGGGAGATTTATCAAAACCTGCCCAGAGGAAAAGTTGCTGAGTTGCCCATAGCAACCAATCAGATCGCTTCTTTAATTTTTCAAAGGCCTTTTCAAAAATGAAAGAAGCAATCTGATTGGTTGCTATGGGTAACTCAGCAACTCTTCCTCTGGAGAGGTTTTGATAAATCTCCCCCACTATATCTATTCATTTTCTCTACCTTCTCATATGCTGTAGAAATTACAGATGCAGGGTACCCTCTCTTTTGCAATCTCTGTTTAGCTCATTATAACACTTTTCATAACACTCTGGATTGCTATTCATTCTTTTGAGTCTAATAAACTGACTGAAGGGAATCCCTCTTTTTGTGTGCACTGGGTGAGAACTTGCATAGTGCAGGATAGATTTGCTATGGGGATTTGCTCCTGTCAGGATTCGACAGGCTGGAGGTGGATCCTCTGTGTCAGAGAGGGATTGGCGTGGACCGTGTCGGTGGACCGGTTCTAAGTTGCTACTGGTTTTCACCAGAGCCCGCCGCAAAGCGGGATGGTCTTGCAGCGGCGGTAGCAACCAGGTCGTATCCACCGGCAATGGCTAAACCTCGCTGACTGCTGAGATAGGCGCGGTACAAGGGATTAGACAAGAGCAAGGTCGGACGTAGCAGAAGGTCAGGGCAGGCAGCAAGGATCGTAGTCAGGGGCAACGGCAAGAGGTCTGGAACACTGGCTTGGGATACACAAGGAACGCTTTCACTGGCACAATGGCAACAAGATCCGGCAAGGAAGTGAAGGGGAAGTGAGGTAATATAGGGAAGTGCACAGGTGAACACACTAATTAAAACCATGCGCCAATCAGTGGCGCACTGGCCCTTTAAATCGCAAAGAGCCGGCGCGCGCGCGCCCTAGGGAGCGGGGCCGCGCGCGTCGGGACAGCACAGACTGGGAACGAGTCTGGTAAGTGGGTCGGGATGCGCACTGCGAGCGGGCGCGTCCCGCATCGCGAAACGCATCCCGGCTGGGGACATTATCGCAGCGCACCTGGTCAGCGGGTCTGACCGGGGCGCTGCAAACAGGAGAACGCTGTGAGCGCTCCGGGGAGGAGCGGGGACCCAGAGCGCTCGGCGTAACAGTACCCCCCCCCTTGGGTCTCCCCCTCTTTTTTGAACCTGAAAATTTGTAGATAAGGTCCTTGTCAAGGATGTTATCCTCGGGTTCCCATGACCTCTCCTCCGGACCGCAATTCTCCCAATCTACAAGAAATTTTTTTTTACCTCTGACCGTCTTGGATGCAAGAATTTCTTTAACCGAGAAGATGTCTGAGGACCCGGAGACAGGAGTAGGAGCAACAACCTTAGGAGAGAAGCAGTTAAGGATAAGTGGTTTAAGGAGAGAGACAAGAAAAGCATTGGGAATACGGAGAGAAGGGGGAAGAAGGAGTTTGTAGGAGACAGGGTTGATTTGGCATTTGATTTTAAAAGGTCCAAGATAACGTGGTCCCAGTTTATAACTGGGGACACGGAAGCGGATATACTTGGCGGAGAGCCACACTTTGTCTCCAGGAGAAAAGACAGGAGGAGTTCTTCTTTTTTTGTCGGCATGTTTCTTCATCCGGGATGAGGCCTGTATGAGAGATTTTTGAGTCTCTTTCCAGATGGTGGAGAAGTCCCGGGTCACCTCATCAACAGCGGGCAAACCAGAAGGCGTGGGAGTGGGGAGGGGGGGAAGAGGGTGACGGCCGTACACCACAAAGAATGGGGATTTAGCGGAGGACTCAGAGACTTTGAAATTGTACGAGAATTCGGCCCATGGTAGGAGATCGGCCCAATCATCCTGGCGGGAGGAAACAAAATGTCGCAAATAGTCACCAAGAACCTGATTAACTCTCTCCACTTGCCCATTAGATTGGGGATGATAGGAAGACGAGAAGTTTAATTTGATTTTAAGCTGATTACAGAGGGCCCTCCAGAATTTCGACACAAATTGAACGCCTCTATCCGAGACGATATGCGTAGGAAGCCCGTGAAGGCGAAAAATGTGCACAAAAAATTGTTTCGCCAACTGTGGCACAGAAGGAAGAGCTGGAAGAGGAATAAAATGTGCCATCTTGGAGAAATGATCAACGACCACCCAAATAACTGTGTTGCCATGGGATAAAGGCAGGTCTGTAATAAAGTCCATAGCAATCTGAGACCATGGTAGTTCAGGAACAGGCAGAGGATGAAGGAGACCAGCAGGCTTCTGGCGAGGAGTCTTGTCCCGGGCACAGACCGTACAAGCCCGAACAAAATCAGCAACATCTGCTTCCAGGGTAGGCCACCAATAAAAACGAGAGATGAGCTGGATGGATTTTTTGACGCCAGCATGGCCGACGAGGTGTGAGGAGTGTCCCCACCTGAGAATCCTGAGGCGCTGGGGTGGAGGGACTAAGGTCTTTCCAGGAGGAGTTTGTCTGATGGAAGCTGGGGAAGCAGAGATCAGATAGTCAGGAGGAATAATGTGTTGCAGAGAGGCTTCCATTTCAGAGGCATCCGAGGAACGAGAGAGGGCATCAGCCCTAATGTTCTTGTCAGCGGGGCGAAAATGAATCTCAAAGTTAAAATGGGCAAAAAACAACGACCACCTAGCCTGGCGAGGGTTCAGCCGTTGGGCAGACTGAAGATAAGAGAGATTCTTGTGATCAGTGTATATAATAACTGGGTATTTGGACCCCTCCAGCAGGTGCCTCCATTCCTCGAGGGCCAGTTTAATGGCCAGTAGTCCTCGATCACCAATGGAGTAGTTTTTCTCCGACGGAGAGAAGGTCTTAGAAAAGAAACCACAAGTAACACCATATCCGGAAGAGTTTTTCTGTAGGAGTACAGCTCCAGCTCCCACCGAGGAGGCGTCTACCTCCAGTGAGAAGGGTTTAGATGGATCAGGTCTGGAGAGTACGGGAGCAGAAGAAAAGGCAGGCTTGAGACGGTTGAACGCCTCTTCCGCTTGAGGAGGCCAGGACTTAGGGTTGGCGTTTTTCTTGGTTAGGGCCACAATTGGGGCCACAATGGGGGAAAAATGTGGAATAAATTGTCTGTAGTAATTGGCAAACCCCAAGAAACGTTGGATAGCTCGGAGTCCGGAGGGGCGTGGCCAATCCATCACGGCTGATAGTTTGTCCGGGTCCATTTGGAGTCCCTGGCCAGAGACTAAATATCCTAGGAAGGGAAGAGATTGGCATTCAAAGAGACATTTCTCCATCTTGGCATATAACTGATTGTCCCGTAGTCTCTGAAGAACCATGCGGACATGATGGCGGTATTCTTCTAGGTTAGAAGAGAAAATCAAAATATCGTCCAGGTAGACCACAACACAGGTATATAATAAATCACGAAAAATTTCATTTACAAAGTCCTGGAAGACGGCAGGGGCGTTGCAAAGCCCAAAGGGCATTACCAGATATTCAAAGTGTCCATCTCTGGTGTTAAACGCGGTCTTCCACTCGTCCCCTTCCCTGATGCGGATGAGATTATATGCACCTCTTAAATCCAATTTGGTAAAGATGTTGGCGCCACGTAGGCGGTCAAAGAGTTCCGAGATAAGAGGCAGGGATAGCGTTTTTTTATAGTGATTTTATTAAGACCGCGGTAATCAATGCATGGTCGTAAGGAACCGTCTTTTATGGAGACAAAGAAGAACCCTGCTCCGGCAGGGGAGGAAGACTTGCCGATAAATCCCCTTTTTGAATTTTCTTGGATGTACTCCGTTATGCCTTGTGTTTCCGGAGCAGACAGAGGATAGATTCTGCCCCGGGGTGGAGTAGTACCAGGGAGGAGATCAATAGGAAAGTCATAAGGCCTGTGAGGAGGCAAAGTCTCTGCTTGCTTTTTGCAAAAAACATCAGCATAGTCCAGATAGGCCTTGGGGAGACCTGATATCAGAGGAGCCATAGGGTTTTGACTGGCAGGACTGGGAGCAGACATAAGGCATTTTTTTGTGCCAAGAAGTACCCCAGTTCTTGATTTCCCCGGTGGTCCAGTCAAGGGTAGGGGAATGGCGTTGAAGCCAAGGTAGTCCAAGAAGAATTTGAGGTGCAGTTAGAAAGTACCAGAAATTCAATCTTTTTGTGATGGGGTCCAATGCACATTAAGAGGGGTTCTGTGCGGTAATGCACAGTACAGTCCTATCTTTCTCCATTAACTGAGGCGATGTAGAGAGGTCTGGCAAGACTGGTCACTGGGATGTTGAACCTGTTAACGAAAGAGGCCAAAATAAAATTTCCTGCAGATCTGGAATCCAAGAAGGCCACAGCTGAGAAGGAGAAGTTAGAAGAAGAAATCAGCACAGGCACAGTAAGACGTGGAGAAGCAGAGTTCACACCTATAGCTGTCTCACCTTTGTGCGGAATCGGAGTGCGTCTTTCCTGACGTGGAGGTCGGATAGGACAATCCTTCAAGAAGTGTTCGGTACTGGCACAGTACAGGCATAGATTCTCATTGCGGCGGCGTGTCCTCTCTTGAGGTATCAGGCGAGACCGGTCTACTTGCATAGCCTCCACGGCGGAAGGCACAGGAACAGATTGCAGCGGACCAGAGAAGAGAGGAGCCGGGGAGAGAAACCGCCTCGTGCGAACAAAGTCCATATCCTGGCGGAGCTCCTGGCGTCTTTCGGAAAAACGCATGTCAATGCGGTTGGCCAAATGAATAAGTTCATGCAGGTTAGCAGGGATTTCTCCTGCGGCCAGCACATCTTTGATGTTACTGGATAGGCCTTTTTTGAAGGTCGCGCAGAGGGCCTCGTTATTCCAGGATAATTCGGAGGCGAGAGTACGGAATTGGATGGCGTACTCGCCTACTGAAGAATTACCCTGGACCAGGTTCAGCAGGGCAGTCTCGGCAGAAGAGGCTCGGGCTGGTTCCTCGAAGACACTTCGAATCTCCGCGAAGAAAGAGTGTACGGAGGCAGTGACAGGATCATTGCAGTCCCAGAGCGCTGTGGCCCATGACAGGGCCTTCCCAGACAGACGACTGACCACGAAAGCCACCTTTGACCTTTCAGTTGGAAATTGGTCCGACATCATCTCCAAATGCAGGGAACATTGCGAGGGGACATTATCGCAGCGCACCTGGTCAGCGGGTCTGACCGGGGTGCTGCGAACAGGAGAACGCTGTGAGCGCTCCGGGGAGGAGCGGGGACCCGGAGCGCTCGGCGTAACAGCTCCTGCTATGGACAGTTCCTGACATGGACAGAGATGTCAGCAGAGAGCACTTTGGTCCGACAGAAAGGAAATTCAAAAGGAAAACAACTTCCTCTGCAGTATACAGCAGCTGATAAGTACTGGAAGGATTAATATTTTTAAATAGAAGTAATTTACAAATCTGTTTACCGTTCTGGCACCATTTCATAAAAAGCGGAGTACCACTTTAAGTAATGTAATAGCCAGAGCCCTGTATCTAATATTCAAGGACTCGTGACTGGGTCTGTTTCCCAGGACTGGCGCATAGCAAATGTGGTGCTAGTATTTAAAAAGGGACCAAAATGGACCCCAAGAATTATAGGCTTGTTAGTTTAACCTCCGTTGTATGTAAATTGTTTTAGCGTTTTCTAAAAGATGCTATTTTGGAGTATCTTGATGAAAATAAGTGTATGACGCCATATCTGTGATCGGTCCTGTCAGACTAATCTGATCAGCTTTTACATGGAGGTGAGCTCAAGACTGGGGTGAATCGCTGGATGTTGTATATCTTTATTTTTCTAAATCATTTGATACAGTGCCACATAAAAGGCTGGTACATAAAATGAGAATGCTTGGGCTTGGGGAAAATGTGTGTAAGTGGGTAACTGACTCAGTGATAGGAAACAGAGGTGGTTATTAATGGTACATATTCAAAGTGGGTGACTGTTACTAGTGGGGTTCAACACGGGTCAGTTTTGGGTCCTTTTTAACATATTTATTAATGACCTTGTAGAAGGATTGTAAACTAAACTGTCAATCTTTGCAGATGATAATAAGCTCTGTACATGGGATAACACAATAGATGACAGTGCACTGTTACAAATGGATCTGGATAGGTTGGAGGTTTGGGCTGAGAAGTGGCAGATGAGGTTCAACACTGATTAAAGTAAGGGTAGGCACCTGGGTGGAGGAAAATGCCAGGTTGGTTTTATGTATTAGATGGGAAAACATTGTGGGCGACTGACAAAGAAAAGGAGTTTTAGTTTACAGAAAATGTAACTGTTGTAAAATGTAGTCAAATTCAGTGTCAAGCAGCTGCTGCCAAGGCAAATAAAATCATGGGGTACATTAAAAGGTGCATAAATGCCCATAACAAAAAAATAATTCTAATACTGTACAAATCACTAGTGAGACCTCATATGGAATGCTGTGTACAGTACTGGGCTCCAGTGTACCACACAGATATAGTGGAGCTGGAGAAGGTTTAAAGATGAGCAACCAAAGTAATACGGGGAATGGGAGGACTACAGTACCCAGAAAGATTATCAGAATTAGCCTTACTTAGAATAGAAAAAAGACAGTTTAGGAGTGACCTAATAACTATGTATAAATATATCAGGGGCCAGTACAGAGATCACTCCCATGATCTATTTATACCCAAGACTGTATCTATGACAAGGGGGCATCCTCTACGACTAGAGGAGAGAAGGTTCCTACACCAACACAGACAGAGGTTTTTTTACTGTAAGAGAGGCAAATCTATGGAACTCTCTGCCAGAGGAAATGGTCATGGTGAACTCAATAAAAGAGTTCAAAAGAGGCCTGGACGTGTTTACTGTACTGGTGCAATTCAGTTCAGTAACAATATTTTAGGATACTTCAGACAGAAGCGGACACAGACAGCAGAGGGCCCCTGTGCAAAGAATGTGCCTGCCCCCCCCCCCCCTTACGTCAATTGTTCAGGAGCACACCCCTTCATGTCACTTACTCATGTGGACCCCAATATGTCACTTGCTCAGGGGGGGCCCCACCCACCCATATCAGTTGCTTAGGAGGACCCCCTCCTAATATCAGTTGTTAATATTTATTTAGGCCCCCATATGCTGCAGATCATTCAGGCCCCACATATGCTCATTCAACCCCCCATATCGATGCTCTGAGACAGTGACAGACAGTCCCATTAGACCTCAGATCAGACTAAAAATAAATTTAAAAAACTTACTTCTCCTGTTCTGCTATTCTCCATTTCCGCCGGGGTGTCCCGAAGTGAGCGCCTTTCCTGCTGGTCTCTCACAGCACACGCTGCACAGTCACGTGACCTGACTGCGTACAGCGTCAGGCCATAGTGCACGTGTATGCAGTCAGTTTGGAGGACACCAGGGAGGAGACTGGGGCCGAAGGGGTAAGTAGCGTTTCTCTCCACCGCCTCTCTTGCATATTAGCAGTGGCATTGCTAGGTTAGGTGTTACCCAGTGCAGTAGAAAATGGTGTCACCCCATACCTACCTCCCCAGTACATTTTTAACCTGTTTTGACAGATGCCACTGGTGTAGCGCATTGTGAAAAATTCCAATATAATAATCAAATATATATATACCAATTGCCTCAGAATAAGAAAGAGCTAAAGAAGTTTTCACCATTTAAAACTATAGTTTTAAATCAACTGGTGCCAGAAAGTTAAACAGCTTTGTAAATTACTTCTATTTAAAAATCTTAATCCTTCCAGTACTTATCAGCTGCTGTATGCTACACAGGAAGTTCTTTTCTTTTTGAATTTCCTTTATAGTCTGACCACAGTGCTCTCTGCTGACACCTCTGTCCATGTCAGGAACTGTCCAAATCAGGAGAGGCTTGCTATGGGGATTTGCTCCTACTATGGACCGCTCCTAAAATGGACAGAGGTGTCAGCAGAGAGCACCATGGACAGATAGAAAATAAATAAAAAAAGGAAAGAACTTCCTGTGGAGCATACAGCAGTTGATAAGTACTGGAAGGGTTAAGATTTTTTAAATGGAAGTAATTTACAAATCTGTTTAACTTTCTGGCACCAGTTGATAAAAAGAAAAAATGTTTTCCAGTGGAGTACCCCTTTAAGCAGTGGTAAAGTTATGTTGGGAGTTATAGTTTAACTCATCATAACTGCAGAACTTATAAGTATCTACAGCTCTGATAGGACGTAGTGAGGAAAATACACAATAATATCTGTTACTATAGGTGACGTCTTCTCTATAGTCTTTCCATATCTAATTCTGATGGAACATAGCATCATGACTTGTTCCAGCGAAATCTTTTCTCTGCAGAATGTTACGCCCAGATTGCATTGGCTCCTCACTGTCAGCGGACTCTGATCCTCTATATGAAAACAATTATTATTATAAACCTACCAGACTCTCTATCCTCTAAATATAATACTACTATACACTGTACTCTTTGAATGTAAACCTTCCACAAACCGTATCCTCTGAATATAAATCTGCCACATACTGTACCCTCCAAATATAAATCTGCCACATACTGTACCCTCTGAACATAATACTGTCACACACCGTACCGTCTGAATATAATACTACCACACACTGTACCCACTGAATATACTACCACACACTGTACATTCTGAATATACTACTACACACTGTGCATTCTGAATATAATACTACCACACACTGTACATTCTGAATATAATACCAACACACACTGCATTCTGTGAATGTAAAGCTGCCCCACACCACACCCTCTAAATACAATACTACCATACACTGCACTCTCTAAATATAATACTACCACATACTGTACCCTCTGAATATGCTACCACACACTGTGCCCTCTGAATATAACCTTGCCATACAGTTCATCCTCTGAATACAATACCACAACAGCAGTAGCACCCCTCATCATCCGTTAGCTGATGCTATTACCACGGGATTGGGGATTGGGGGTGCTGCTGTGGGGGGTGGGGTGTTGCTAGTGGATGATGAGGGTGCTACTGGCCCCCCTGGCAGTAGCACCCCATCATCTATCGGCAGGATTATCCTCCTGGCAGTAGCACCCCCATCATCCACCAGCAGCATCTGCTGATGGGGGTGATAACGTTGCTATTACCACGGGAGGGGGTATTGGTGGTACTGCTGTGGGGGGGGGTTGCTGGTGGATGATGAGGGTGCTATTGCCGGGGGGGGGGGGAAGCATTAGGGGGCAGCAGCAGTTCCCCCCACATTAGGTAGGTAGCAGTTTCCCATAATTAGGTAGCATAGTTTCCCCACATTAGCGTGACCATTGGGCCTTAGTCCAGCCCCCCACTATATAAAGTGGCAGCCATTACAACTCTTTCTCTTGTACTATCAGTCTTTACTGAGACCAGCAACCACCAGAAATCTCAGTGCTAGTGAACAGCATCTGGAAGGCCACAAAGCTACAGTCATTCCAGTAACTCAAAAGTCTATGTCTGCTGTCACTACAAATAGTCAAGTCCTGCATATAGTCAAGCCTGAAGTCAAATCTCTAAAGTCTATTACAAGTCTAATTGGTCCTAGCAAGCTGTGAGGTCCTTCTGGGTTCCTGGCCACCTCTCTGGGAATCTGGCCTTGCTTTGAATCTAATTCCATCTGTCTTAACTCAGTAAAGCCTCCATTAAACCATAACTGGTTGTGGACTCTCCTTTCCTTAACTAGCCATTGGAATAGCAGAGATACCATTCATGTGATTCCGTTACCAAAAACCACTCTGATGTCATGAACACTAGGGGTTAATAACATCTTGCCCCAGGGGTTAATACCATCTTGCCTCACCACCTACACTGCTACACCTGTGGTCCCGCCAAACACTGGTGGTCCACCACACCCACATTAGGTAGCATAGTCCACGACACACAGACACACAGACAGAGACACACACAGCCAGACACGCTCAACTGGCCTGCTCAGCGCTTCCTCTCTCCGGCGGTGGTCTGATGGGTGACGTCACTGATGTCCTCCTGCGCGTGTCTGTGGAGGAACGTCACTTGCACAACATCCCTCATCAGACCGCTGGTGCAGCTGAAGATGGGGGGGGGTGGCTGAGCGTCATGGTGTCACCCCCTCAGGCTGGTGTCACCCAGTGCAGCCCGCACCACGGTCGCTACGCCACTGCATATTAGTGAGCGCTTTCACTAGTATGCAGTACCGTTCTCTGAGATACACTTGTAGTACAGGAGCAAGTGGTAAAGTGTCACTAGTCACTCTACAGAAGTCACTTGCAGAAATGTAGGTTGTGCTGGAAGATGGAATATGGTCCCTCTAAGCACAGCCCAGCTTGTTCTTGCACCATATTTGGGTGCTAAATTTTCACTTGGGCTTGTAAGTTGTGTACTGCACTAGCTTAAAGGGGTACTCCGCACCCCTAGACATCTTATCCCCTATCTAAAGGATAGGGGATAAGATGTCAGATCGCAGGGGTCCCACTGCTGGGGGCCCCCGGGATCTCGGCTGCTGCACCCACCTGTACGGCTTCCACCTCACACTGGCAACGCTGGAGGCTTCTGAGCTCGACCACAATGGCGGACGAGCGCGACATCACGACTCTGCCCCGTGTGACGTCACGCCTCGCCCCCTAAATGCAAGTCTATGGGAGGTCCGTCACGCCCCCTCCCATAGACTTGCATTGACGGGGCGGGGCGTGACGTCGCACGGGGTGGAGTCATGACGTCACGCTCGTCCGCCATTGTGGTCGGGCTCCGAAGCCTCCAGCATTGCCGGTGTGAGGTGGAAGCCGTACAGGTGGGTGCGATCTGACATCTTATCCCCTATCCTTTGTATAGGGGATAAGATGTCTAGGGGTGCAGAGTACCCCTTTAAGTCCAATTTAACCTAGCAAGTTATCAGTGCTCTTTACAGGGTTGTCTAAAAAAGGACAAAAACAGCACTCCATGGTGTAATAAAAGAGAGACCTGTATGGTATTGTAACTGCTATTATAGCTGCTCACCTGAAATAGTTGTGCACCCACATACACAACAATGGTGAGCGTATGTAAGAAAGGTGTCTGCAGCCACCGGCTCGGTATAATGGAAATAGAAACAGCTTCGACAGGGACGCCGGTTTCACGTGGCGCAGGACACAGGATGCCAACAGGTAAGGAAAAGCAATAGTAGTTTATTCTCCCAGAATGCAACGCATTTCATCACTACGGAAGCTTCATCAGGCATGAGTAGAGACATATCGGTAGTGAATTTATCCTGATAGTGAACGGACACATAAGGAGGAGGGTCCCCGGCGGGCCAATACACATTAGACAAATAACACAATACGGAGAAAACACATATGGAATAATTATGCCAATCAAAAACGTACATATAAATATACCAGCATCAAAATTATATACATCTGGATAAAAACACCAAACATATTAAATGAAATAATAGAAATAATATGTAGTACCCAGTATTGACAAAATGAAAATATGTAAAAAGAAACATAATAGAACGAAGAAAAAACCATAATATAAAATAATATAAAGAATGAAAAAATATAATATAAAAATGAGAATGTAAAAATGAAAAATAATAACAGAAGAGAAAATATAAATAATAAATATGAAAAAAGTATAAAATATACAAAAATAATACAATAGGGATATACAGAAGAATGAAAAAATAGAGAGTGGTCAAAAGTTAGCGAGCACTCTCTATGGTCTCATTCAAACCATGTGGTATTAACGTAGAGTGTGTAAATATCCAATAAGATTCTCTGTTAATTAAATATTGGAACCAATTAGGTTTGTCTACTGGGATAGATTCAAGGATGCAGAGGAGGACAATCATATAGTTAGTATGGTTGAAAAAAGACATACGTCCATCAAGTCCAACCAGGGAATTGAAGGGAAGGGTGTAAGGGGATAAGGGAAAAGGATGTAGTTTTATAATTCTGCATAAGCATTAATGTTATTTTGTTCCAGGAATGTATCTAACCCTGTTTTAAAGCTGTTAATTGTTCCTGCTGTGACCAGTTCCTGAGGTAGACCGTTCCATAAATTCACAGTCCTCACGGTAAAGAAGGCGTGTCGCCCCTTTAGACTAAACCTTTTTTTCTCCAGACGAAGGGAGTGCCCCCTCGTCCTTTGGGGGGGGTTTAACCTGGAACAGTTTTTCTCCATATTTTTTGTATGGGCCATTTATATACTTATATACATTTATCATATCCCCCCTTAAACGTCTCTTCTCAAGACTAAACAATTGTAACTCCTTTAATCGCTCCTCATAGCTAAGATGTTCCATGCCCCATATTAGTTTAGTCGCACGTCTCTGCACCCTTTCCAGCTCCACAGTGTCCCTTTTATGAACAGGCGACCAAAACTGAACAGCATATTCCAGGTGAGGCCGTACCAATGCTTTATAAAGGGGGAGTATTATGTCCCTGTCCCTCGAGTCCATGCCTCTTTTGATACATGACAATATCCTGCCGGCTTTGGAAGCAGCAGCCTGACATTGCATGCTATTCTGTAGTCTGTGATCTACAAGTACACCCAGATCCTTCTCTACCAGTGACTCTGCCAGTTTAATCCCCCCTAAGACATACGACGCCTGCAAGTTCTTAGTACCCAGATGCATAACTTTACATTTATCCACATTGAACCTCATTTGCCAAGTGGATGCCCAGACACTTAGTCTATCCAAGTCATCTTGTAACTTATGCACATCCTCTATAGGCTGTACCGTGCTACAAAGCTTGGTGTCATCTGCAAAGATAGAAACAGAGCTGTTAATACCATCCTCTATATCATTGATAAATAAATTAAACAGCAGCGGGCCCAGTACTGAATCTTGGGGTACACCACTAATAACCGGGGACCAATCAGAGTACGAATCATTGACCAACACTCTCTGGGTACGATCCATGAGCCAGTGTACAATCCAGTTACAAACTAAAGTTTCCAAGCCCCAGGACCTTAACTTACCTGTCAGACGTCTGTGAGGGACAGTATCAAATGCTTTGGCAAAATCCAGAAACACTATATCCACAGCCATTCCTCTGTCAAGGCTTCTACTCACCTCTTCATAAAAGCAAATTAGATTGGTTTGACAACTTCTATCCTTAGTAAACCCATGTTGGCTATCACTTATAATACTATTATCCCCTATGTATTCCTGTATGTAATCCCTTATAAGTCCTTCAAATAATTTACCCACAATGCACGTTAGACTTACCGGTCTATAATTGCCTGGCGAAGACCTAGTGCCCTTCTTGAAGATTGGTACCACATTCGCCTTGCGCCAGTCCCTTGGCACAACACGGAAAAATCAGTCCATCCGTTCTACAATCCAAAAATAAAAAATAAAACTATTTAATTTGTCTTCTTATCTCCTTTCTGAGAGAAATAAGCCTCCTCTCAAAAGGATCATCTATTTGCCCGGTGACCAATGCTAACCATTTTCAATTGTTTTTAGTTTTAAATCAGTATATTAGAAAATTGACATTGACCAGACACTTCACAATATCTGCTAATAATCATACTACAGATTTCATGCAAGATTCTATTCCTATTCAGATTGACAATACCAAGATTTCTGATTTGCCGTTTAAACATGTGAAACCCCCTTCTTCTTTTTACCCACGTCATCACCATGGGAATTTTCTTGACACTTTCTATGCAGTCGTAATGACAGAATTTAATTGTATGAAAAATACTGATATTTATTTTAATAGCATTGACAATCTGACTAGCATGGAACGATGTGCCATTAAAAGCTTACAAAATAATGAGCAAATTATTATACGCCCCGCGGATAAGGGGGGAGGAGTAGACATTCTTAATCGTGGGGACTATATCCTTGAGTCCCAAAGAAATTCTCCATTTTGATCCCTCTTACAATTACCATCAGACCTTCGTCGGTATCATTAGTGAAGCTTCTGCTAAAAATATTTTTTATAAAAAAAGAATGATCTTTTCTCACCATTAAGCATTCCCTCCATAATTTTTATTATTTACCCAAGTTGCATAAAAACCCCATAAACCCACCTGGCTGACCTATTATTTCTGGTATATCTTCTCTCACTGCTAATGTATCTCATTTTGTTGATTTATTTTTACAGCCCTATGTTTTGCGTTTACCGTCAAAGATTCTTTCCAATTGATTTTTGAACTTCAACAGATTAATTTGCCTTCATCTTTTTCGTTTTTAACTTTAGATGTTTGTTCATTATATTCTAATATTGTTATCGACCTAGGTCTGAGGGTCATTAAAGATCTTTTGTTGAGTGACAGTTCTTTACAGGGTGATCAAGCTTCTTTTCTGTTACAGTCCATCTCTTTCATTCTTAAACACAATATTTCTTCATTTAATAATAATTTTTATCAACAGATCAGAGGCTGTGCTATGGGGATGCACTTTGCCCCCAATTATGCTAATTTATTTATGAGGGCATTTCAGGCCCTCCACATAGCACAGTCTCTGATCTATTCACCTTATATATTGTATTTCCGTTGTTACATTGATGATCTGTTTTTTTTATGGACTGGCACTGAAAATCAAGCTTACGATTTTGTTAATATTCAAATTCCACTACAAGTATCAATTTTTTTGATTTGGAAATTATTGATCAAGCAAGACATATTCAAACCAAAACCCACTTTAAATCCGTCGATGTAAATAGTTTTCTTGAGTATACCAGTGCTCATTACCCGAGTTGGCTGAAAGGGGTCCCTTACGGACAATACCTTCGTAAGAATTCGTAAAAATTGCACCACTGACCAAGATTTTTCTGTACAAGCATCAGTTCTCAAAAAAAGTTTTTTTTATCAAAGGGATATCCAACTTCTTTATTAACACAGGCATACTGTAGAGTTAAAGATATGAAACAGACTAATTTAACTACCACCAAGACACAAAATGATATACCACATAAAATAAAAAAGATAATAGTCAATTCAAATATAATTTCATTTCAAATTACAATAGAGCAGCTCCGTTAATACACAATATTTTAAAATGAAACGCACATCATTCTCAATGACCTCATTCTCAAGGATATACAGTGGGGATCAAAAGTTTGGGCACCCCAGGTAAAAATTTGTATTAATGTGCATAAAGAAGCCAAGGAAAGATGGAAAAATCTCCAAAAGGTATCAAATTACAGATTAGACATAATAGACATAATATAATATGTCAACAAATGTTAGATTTTATTTCCATCATTTACACTTTCAAAATAACAGAAAACAAAAAAAAAATGGTGTCTGCAAAAGTTTGGGCTCCCTGCAGAATTTATAGCATGCACTGCCCCCTTTGCAATGCTGAGACCTGCCAGTGTCATGGATTGTTCTCAATCATCGTCTGTGAAGACCAGGTAATGTCAATCTCAAAGGTTTTATATGCACAGACTCATCTGACCTTGCCCCAACAATCAGCACCATGGGTTCTTCTAAGCAGTTGTCTAGAAATCTGAAACTGAAAATAATTGACGCTCACAAAGCTGGAGAAAGCTATAAGAAGATAGCAAAATGTTTTCAGATGTCAATATCCTCTGTTCGGAATGTAATTAAGAAATGGCAGTCATCAGGAACAGTGGAAGTTAAAGCAAGATCTGGAAGATCAAGAAAAATATCAGACAGAGCAGCTCGCAGGATTGTGAGAAAAACAATTCAAAACTCACGTTTGACTGCACAATCCCTCCAGAGAGATCTGGCAGACACTGGAGTTGTGGTACACTATTCCACTATAAAGAGATACTTGTACAAATATAGTCTTCATGGAAGAGTCATCAGAAGAAAACCTCTTCTACGTCCTCACCACAAAAATCAGCGTTTGAACTTTTCAAATGAACATATAGACAAGCCTGGTGCATTTTGGAAACAAGTTCTGTGGACCGATGAGGTTAAAATTGAACTTTTTTGCTGGAATGAGCAAAGGTACATTTGGAGAAAAAGGGGAACAGAATTTAATGAAAAGAATCTCTGTCCAACTGTTAAGCATGGGGGTGGATCAATCATGCTTTGGGGTTGTATTGCAGCCAGTGGCACAGGGAACATCTCATGAGTAGAAGGAAAAATGGATTCAATAAAATTTCAGCAAATTTTGGATGCTAACTTGATGCCATCTGTAAAAAAGCTGAAGTTAAAGAGAGGATGGCTTCTACAAATGGATAATGATCCCAAACACACCTCAAAATCCACGGGGGATTACATCAAGAGGCGTAAACTGAAGGTTTTGCCATGGCCTTCACAATCTCCTGACCTCAACATAATTGAAAATCTTTGGATAGACCTTAAAAGAGCAGTGCGTGACAGACAGCACAGCAATCTCAAAGAACTGGAAGACTTTTGAACAAGAATTGAAAGACTCTTGGCTGGCTACAAAATGCGTTTACAAGCTGTGATAATTGCCAAAGGGGGCAGTACAAGATATTAAGTCTGCAGGGTGCCCAAACTTTTGCAGGTGCCTTTTTTTTGTTTTCTGTTATTTTGAAAGTGTAAATGATGGAAAAAAAATCTAACTTTTGTTGACATATTATAAGAATGTCTAATCTTTAAAGGAGTACTCCGCCCCTAGACATCTTATCCCCTATCCAAAGGATAGGGGATAAGATGTCAGATCGCCGCGGTCCCGCTGCTGGGGATCCCGGGGATCGCCGCTGCGGCACCCCGCCATCATTACTGCACAGAGTGAGTTCGCTCTGTGCGTAATGACGGGCGATACGGGGGACGGAGCAGCATGATGTCATGGCTCCGCCCCTCGTGACATCACGTCCCGTCCCCTTAATGCAGGTCTATGGGAGGGGGCGTGACGACCGCCACGCCCCCTCCCATAGACTTGTATTGAAAGGGGTGGGCCGTGACATAACGAGGGGCGGAGCCGTGATGTAACGATGCTCCGGCCCCTGTACTGCCCATCATTACGTGCAGAGCGAACTCGCTCTGCACAGTAATGATAGCGCAGTGCCGCAGCGGCGATCCCCGGCGATCTGACATCTTATCCCCTATCCTTTGGATAGGGGATAAGATGTCTAGGGGCGGAATACCCCTTTAATTTGATGCCTTTTGGAGATTTTTCCATCTTTCCTTGGCTTCTTTATGTACATTAATACAAATTTCTACCTGGGGTGCCCAAACTTTTGATCCCCACTGTAGTCCCCACGAAACAAGGCATTACATACAGAAGATCTAAGAATCTTCAAAATGTAATTGCCCCTAATAGAAAAAAAAATGTTATGCCAAATAATTCATCTTTAGTATCTTCCAGATGGGGGTGCTTACCGTGTAATAAGAACCACTGCTTATGTTGCAGTATGATGGATCCCTTTACCAACAAATTCTCCCCTTTTTATACAAAAAAATCTTTGAATAATAATCAGTGTTTAAATTGTAATACTCAATATGCAATTTATCTTTCATCATGTAGTTGCAAGTTGCAACATGTTGAGCGTATGATCCAGACTGTGCACTGCCGTATGTCCAAAAACTGTTCCAATATTAAGAATCAGTTCCCTCTACACAGTGTATCGCGTCATTTCACTATTACCCACAAAAAGGATATATCCTCTTTACGTTTAGTTATCCTTGAATCTATCCCAGTAAACAAACCTAATCTGTTCCAATATTTAATTAACAGAGAATCTTATTGGATATTTACACTCCCTACGTTAATACCAAATGGTTTGAATGAAACCATAGAGAGTGCTCGCTAACGTTTGACCACTCTCTATTTTTTAGTTCTTCTGTATATCCCTATTCTATTATTTATGTATATTTTTATATTTTTAGACTTTTTTCAAATTTATTATTTATATTTTCTCATCTGTTATTATTTTTCATTATTACATTTTCATTTTTATATTTTTTTTTATTCTTTATATTATTTTTATTATGATTTTTTCTTTTACTCTGTTCTATTGTGTGTTTTTTTTTTTTTTTTTTTTTACATATTTTCATTTTGTCAATACTGGGTACTACATATTATATCATTTAATATGTTTGGTGTTTTTATCCAGATGTATATAATTTTGATGCTGGTATATTTATATGTACGTTTTTGATTTTTGAGTTTTCTCCGTATTGTGTTATTTGTCTAATGTGTATTGGCCCACTGGGGACCCTCCTACTGACCTGTCCATTCACTATCAAGATAAATTCGCTACCCATATGTCTCTACTCATGCCTGATGAAGCTGCCGTAGCAGCGTTGCATTCTGGGAGAATAAACTACTATTGCTTTTACTTACCTGTCGACATCCTGTGTCCTGCGCCGCATGAAACCGGCGTTCCTGTCAAAGCTGTTTCTATTTCCTTTACAGGGTTGGTCCATGGAAAATATTTGCAAGGATCTGTTCCCATTACAGTTTTCAGCTATGCTGAGACATGACCTCCTAAGCATATTCAGAAGGCAATTCCCAGACTTCTGTCACTAACTAGCCAGGTCTGGAAGAATAAACACACCTAGTTCTTTGTTGCAATCAGACCCTCTTCTTGAACCTCTGTAGCAGGACACCCTAGGCAGGATAAACTTTACTGGAACAGTGCTAAAGATGTTGACAAACTAACTCTGAAGGTGAGAGAGCTGCAGAAGATGTTCTCACACTAACCGGATTGAGATGCTCTCTGACCAGAGGTCAGAGCTGGACTAGAATAAACGTGTTCTTTTGATCCTCCCCGCATTCCTAGAATTGTGATGGAGAAGAACAGTCAATGGACATTTTACAGTGCAATAGACTTATGGGTAGAAATTCTTAACTCCTTACACTTTATTTAAGGCTCAGTGCATGCATGTTATACATAGAGACACAGAAAAATAAATTTGTAATGTAATAAACTTAGCGAGGTAGGCCTCAGCATTTTGAATAAGACTTTAGACAGATCAGCAAACCTTATGTGACTTCAACTGGTGCTTCCACTCACTGGCTCACCACTAAGTACTATTTTGGTACACGGCAGGAAAGGGTTAAAGTTTTCACAACTTAGACATTTATAAAATATCCACAGAATGGAAAATACTAATTTAATAAGAGCTATATTTATCCAAATAAAGTGGCAAGCAGTAAAAATGTTGTTAGAATTTTTAACTTGTTGCTATGTGAAGGGAATTAGGACATTTGGCGCTTTTTAACAGAAAAACACAGCTGTTTAGTAAGAAATTAGTGAACACAGAATTTTTTACCTTACTACAGTTATATAAATTTTCACCAACGGGGGACATTCTTTGTTTTGTTTTTAAAGGGGTACTACGGTGGAAAACTTTTTTTTTTTTTTTTAATCAACTGGTGCCAGAAAGTTAAGCAGATTTGTAAATTACTTCTATTAAAAAATCTTAATCCTTCCTGTACTTATTAGCTGCTTAATACTACAGAGGAAATTCTTGTTTTTTTGGAACACAGAGCTCTCTGCTGAATCACGGACAAAGTGCTCTCTGCTGCGTTCTCTGTCCATTTTAGGAACCTACCAGAGTAGGAGAAAATCCCCATAGCAAACATATGCTGCTCTGGACAGTTCCTTAAAGGGGTATTCCAGGGAAAAACTTTTTTAATATATATATCAACTGGCTCCAGAAAGTTAAACAGATTTGTGAATTACTTCTATTAAAAAATCTTAATTCTTTCAGTACTTATGAGCTTCTAAAGTTAAGGTTGTTCTTTTCTGTCTAAGTGCTCTCTGATGACACCTGTCTCGGGAAACGCCCAGTTTAGATGAGGTTTGCTATGGGGATTTGCTTCTAAACTGGGCGTTTCCCGAGACAGGTGTCATCAGAGAGTACTTAGACAGAAAAGAACAACCTTAACTTCAGAAGCTCATAAGTACTGAAAGGATTAAGATTTTTTAATAGAAGTAATTTACAAATCTGTTTAACTTTCTGGAGCCAGTTGATATATAAAAAAAAAGTTTTTTCCTGGATAACCCCTTTAAATGGACAGAGATGTCAGCAGAGAGCACTGTGTTCCAAAAAGAAAAGAATTTCCTCTGTAGTATTCAGCAGCTAATAAGTACTGTAAGGATTAAGATTTTTTTTATAGAAGTAATTTACACATCTGTTTAACTTTCTGGCACAAGTTGATTTAAAAAAAAAAAGTTTTTCACCGGAGTACCCCTTTAAGCCTCATTATTTCTAGTTATACTCTGTTACACCGTGACTGGTAATGTGACCCATTTTGTACTGAAATCTTTTTCCAATTAACATATTTTTTGTCGCTATGACTAGAAAACTACATTTAGGATACAGTTCAGGGCATTCTTGGTCTTTGTCTTGTATACATTATACTGTATTATAGCAATCTTGGAAATGTGCCATGGTCTGCAGAGCCATGCATAGTTTTACTGCAGAGCACATATACTCAGGGATATTACTTTTTTTCCCTTCCCAAATGTGTACTAAAAATCTATTAAGACAAAAAAAAATGAAAGAAGCAAGTTTGATAATGTGCTGTGATTTACAGGTGTAACAACTGAATAAGGCAAATGTAGACTCAAAAAAAAATAGTAAAACTTAGTTTTATATTGGACTGCTTATACCTACTTTAAGTGTTATTTGCCTCTACTGCATCTGTATGTCCAGACACATGTTTAACCCCTTAAGGACATAGGGCGTATCCATACACCCCCGTTTCCAAGTCCTTAAGGACCGAGGGCGTATGGATACGCCCTGAGCATTTCCGGCCCCCACCGCTAGCCGGAGGGGAGCCGGAGCCGGATGCCTGCTGAAATCGTTCAGCAGGCATCCCGGCATATCGCCCAGGGGGGTCATTAAGTCCCCCCATGTCGGCGATTGCCGCAGATCGCTGGACAATTCAGTCCAGCGATCTGCGGCGGATTCAGGGTCAATCGGGTCTCCAGTGACCCGATGACCCGGAATTACTGGCTTATCGGGGCCGTCAGAGACGGCCCCGAACAGCCAGAGCCTGCAGGAGTGAGGTGGCACTGGTGCCACCTCACGATCGCCCTGATTCGTCGGCCGGATTACCGGCCGACCAATCAGGGCGCCTGCTGCAGGTGTCACTCCCGCAACCCGCTCCGCCCCTCTTCCGGAGGACGTGAGCGGGTGCTGGAAGACGACCCCGGGTGCTGGGGACCCCGATCCCCGGCGTCCCTGTTGGGATCGGGGCCCCAGGAGCGACGGCGGTGGCGGCGGCGAGGGACAGTCCTGTGTGGATCGTTGGAGGTGAGTGACAGCCTCCTGCTGTTGCTTAGCAACAGCTCCCAGCATGCAACAAGGGCATGCTGGGAGCTGTAGTTATGCAACAGCAGGAGGCAGACCACCACAACTCCCAGCATGCCCTTATGGGCATGCTGGAACTTGTAGTTTTGCAACAGCTGGAGGCACATTCTTTCTATGGAAAAGTGTACCTTCAGCTGTTGTATAACTACAACTCCCAGCTTGCACAAACAGCTCAAGTGCATGCTGGGAGTTGTAGTGGTGCATCTGGTGGTTGCATAACTACAACTCCCAGCATGCCCGTTGGCTGTCGGTGACTGCTGAGAGTTGTAGATTTGCAACAGCTGAAGGCACACTGAGTTAAGTAGTAAACCAGTGTGTCTCCAGCTGTTGCATAACTACAATCCCCAGCATCCCCAGCCAATGTAGTATGCCTCCGGCTGTTGCATAACTACAAGACCCAGCATGCCCTTCCGCTGTCCGTACATGCTGGGGGTTGTAGCTTTTGCAACAGCTGAAGGCACACTGGTTGCAAAACACTGAGTTTGTTACCAAACTCGGTGTTTCACAACCTGTGTGTCTCCAGCTGTTGCAAAACTACAACTCCCAGCATGCACTGATAGACCGTCCATGCTGGGAGTTGTAGTTTTGCAACAGCTGGATGTTCCCCCCCCCCCCAATGTGAATGTACAGGGTACACTCACATGGGCCGAGGATTACAGTAAGTATCCGGCTGCAAGTTTGAGCTGCAGCAAATTTTCTGCCGCTGCTCAAACTGCCAGCGAGAAACTACTGTGAACCCCCCGCCCGTGCGACTGTACCCTAATAACACTTTTTCATTTATTTTTTATTTTTTTTCTCTGTTCCACCTCTAGGGGGAGGAGGAGTAGATTGGGCACAGGTGTATAAATCTTAGCTTGGGACTCTTATTGAGAGCTTGCTCTTTCTGAGTGTTGTTCTGTAAGAGGGGGCGTGAAAGAGGAGTTTCAAAAACTGGAGTTTGAAAGCAGGAGGTTGAGATCGCTGTGAGTTTTAATTTTTGAACCCACAAGGTCTACAAAAAATTTTAAGTGTAATTTTGACTGTCTGTTTTTTCCTATACATTTGTGAAATCCCCATTACTAGATGGCCTCCATGTTGGAAAATGCAGTCCAATGTACATCCTGTTCAATGTATGCAATCCTTGAACAACAGTTTGAGGGTGCATATTGTTGTGCGAGATGTGTGCTAGTTGTCCGTTTGGAAGCCCAGATCCTGCATCTAGAGGGGCGACTGGCAACAATGAGAAGCATTAACAACATGGAGAGGAGTCTCCTGCTCACTGAGCAGGCACTCTCGGGAATAGAGGTGGGGGAGGACAGTGGGACGGAGTTGCAGGACAGTCAGGCAGTTAGCTGGGTTACAGTTAGAAAGAGAGGTAGGGGAAAAAGTGTCAGGGAGGCTAGTCCTGAACTGGCACACCCCAACAAGTTTGCCCGCTTGGCAGATGAGGGGGATGCCATTACAGAGCTAGCAGAACTGCAGCAGGATACCGCCTCTGACCGCCAGGGGGGTGTCTGCTCCAGTAAGGAGGGAGGGAGGAGTACAGGGCAGGCCAGACAGGTACTAGTGGTGGGGGACTCAATTATTAGGGGGACAGACAGGGCAATCTGTCACAAAGACCGGGATCGCCGAACAGTGTGCTGTCTGCCTGGCGCACGAGTTCGGCACATCGCGGATCGGGTTGACAGGTTGTTGGGCGGGGCTGGAGAGGACCCAGCAGTCATGGTACATATTGGCACCAATGACAAAGTAAGAGGTAGGTGGAGTGTCCTTAAAAATGATTTCAGGGACTTAGGCCGCAAGCTTAAGGCAAGGACCTCCAAGGTAGTCTTTTCTGAAATACTACCAGTACCACGAGCCGCACCAGAGAGGCAGCGGGAGATCAGGGAGGTAAACAAGTGGCTCAGAAGCTGGTGTAGGAAGGAAGGGTTTGGGTTCATGGAGAACTGGGCTGACTTCGCTGTCGGTTACCGGCTCTACCGTAGGGACGGGCTGCACCTCAATGGGGAGGGTGCAGCTTTGCTTGGGGAGAAGATGGCTAGAAGGGTGGAGGAGTGTTTAAACTAGGGACTTGGGGGGAGGGAACCTACAGCAAAGAGGGGGAAGATAGTGTAGATAGAGAGGTGGGAATTATAAATGTACCTGGGGGTGGAGCGGAGGGAGGGGTTAGAATAGTTAATAGGAATAGGCTTCATAGGAAAATAAAACTTACACCCTTGAATCCCATTAACCCCAATAACATAAAGGATGGAAATGTAAAGTGTATGTTCACAAATGCCAGAAGCCTAGCAAATAAAATGGGGGAGCTTGAGGCCTTGATACTGGAGGAACATATTGATATAGTTGGGGTCACTGAGACATGGCTGGACTCCTCGCATGACTGGGCTGTCAATCTGCAGGGGTTTACATTGTTTCGCAAGGATAGAATGAACAGAAAAGGTGGTGGAGTCTGTCTGTATGTAAGAAGTGGTATGAAAGTCAGTGTGAACGATGCCATAGTGTGTTATGATTCTGAGGATGTGGAATCATTGTGGGTAGAATTACAAAAGGAGGGAAATACTGAAAAAATAATATTTGGGGTAATCTACAGACCCCCTAATATCACTGAAGAGATAGAAGTTCGGCTTCATAAACAAATAGAGAGGGCCGCCCGGGCAGGTACAGTGGTAATAATGGGAGATTTTAACTATCCAGATATAGATTGGGGTCCGGGGTTGGCTAAAACTACAAAGGGGCGACAATTCCTAAATTTATTGCAGGATAATTTTATGGGCCAGTTTGTGGAGGACCCAACAAGAAGTGATGCCTTGTTGGATCTGATCATTTCCAACAACGCAGAGCTGGTTGGTAATGTAACTGTGCGGGAAAACCTTGGTAATAGCGACCACAATATAGTTACTTTTGACTTAAAATGTAGAAAACAAAGACAGGCGGGGAAGGCAAAAACATATAACTTTAAAAAGGCAAATTTCCCTGGGCTGAGGGCTGCACTACAGGACATAGACTGGGGGGAGGTGTTCTCAAATACTGATACAGAAGGTAAATGGGACATCTTTAAATCAACTCTAAATAACTATACAGCTAAATATATACCAAAGGGGAACAAATATAAACGATTGAAACTAAATCCTACATGGCTGACACATGATGTTAAAAGAGCAATAAACAACAAAAAAATAGCCTTCAAAAAATACAAATCTGATGGGTCAGCGATAACATTTAAACAGTACAAAGAGCTTAATAAAATCTGTAAAAATGTAATAAAAACAGCAAAAATTCAAAATGAGAGACAGGTGGCCAAAGAAAGCAAAACTAATCCTAAATATTTTTTTAGATATATAAATGCAAAAAAACCAAGGACAGAGCATGTAGGACCCCTTAATAATGATAATGGGGAGGTTGTCACGGGCGATCAAGAGAAGGCGGAGCTACTGAATGGGTTCTTTAGTTCTGTATACACTATGGAAGAAGGAGCTGACATTGGCCAGGTCAGTGCTGGTAACACATCATATAATGTACTGAACTGGCTTAATGTAGAGATGGTACAAGGTAAGTTAAGTGATATAAATGTAAGCAAATCCCCAGGACCGGATGGACTACACCCAAGAGTTCTTAGAGAGGTAAGTTCAGTAATATCTGTACCCCTGTTCATGATATTTAGAGATTCTCTGGTGTCTAGTATTGTGCCAAGGGACTGGCGCAAGGCGAATGTGGTGCCAATCTTCAAAAAGGGCTCTAGGTCTTCCCCAGGAAACTATAGACCGGTAAGTTTAACGTGCATTGTGGGTAAATTGTTTGAAGGACTTATAAGGGATTACATACAGGAATACATAGGGGATAATTGTATTATAAGTGATAGCCAGCATGGGTTTACTAAGGATAGAAGTTGTCAAACCAATCTAATTTGCTTTTATGAAGAGGTGAGTAGAAGCCTTGACAGAGGAATGGCTGTGGATATAGTGTTTCTGGATTTTGCTAAAGCATTTGATACTGTCCCTCATAGACGTCTGACAGGTAAGTTAAGGTCTTTGGGTTTGGAAATTTTAGTTTGTAACTGGATTGAACACTGGCTCATGGATCGTACCCAGAGAGTGGTGGTCAATGATTCGTACTCTGATTGGTCCCCGGTTATTAGTGGTGTACCCCAAGGTTCAGTACTGGGCCCGCTGTTGTTTAATTTATTTATCAATGATATAGAGGATGGTATTAACAGCTCTGTTTCTATCTTTGCAGATGACACCAAGCTTTGTAGCACAGTACAGTCTATAGAGGATGTGCATAAGTTACAAGATGACTTGGATAGACTAAGTGTCTGGGCATCCACTTGGCAAATGAGGTTCAGTGTGGATAAATGTAAAGTTATGCATCTGGGTACTAAAACCTGCATGCATCGTATGTCTTAGGGGGGATTAAACTGGCAGAGTCACTGGTAGAGAAGGATCTGGGTGTACTTGTAGATCACAGACTACAGAATAGCATGCAATGTCAGGCTGCTGCTTCCAAAGCCGGCAGGATATTGTCATGTATCAAAAGAGGCATGGACTCAAGGGACAGGGACATAATACTCCCCCTTTATAAAGCATTGGTACGGCCTCACCTGGAATATGCTGTTCAGTTTTGGTCACCTGTCCATAAAAGGGACACTGCGGAGTTGGAAAGGGTGCAGAGACGCGCGACTAAACTAATATGGGGCATGGAACATCTTAGCTATGAGGAGCGATTAAAGGAGTTACAATTGTTTAGTCTTGAGAAGAGACGTTTAAGGGGGGATATGATAAACGTATATAAGTATATTAATGGCCCATACAAAAAATATGGAGAAAAACTGTTCCAGGTTAAACCCCCCAAAGGACGAGGGGGCACTCCCTCCGTCTGGAGAAAAAAAAGTTTAGTCTCAAGGGGCGACACGCCTTCTTTACCGTGAGGACTGTGAATTTATGGAACGGTCTACCTCAGGAACTGGTCACAGCAGGAACAATTAACAGCTTTAAAACAGGATTAGATACATTCCTGGAACAAAATAAGATTAATGCTTATGAAGAAATATAAAATCTCATCCCTTCCCCAATATCGCGCCACACCCCTACCCCTTAATTCCCTGGTTGAACTTAATGGACATATGTCTTTTTTCGACCGTACTAACTATGTAACTATGTAACTATGTAACTACACTACACTACCACAAAATAAAATAAAAAGTAAAAAACACTACATATACACATACCCCTACACAGCCCCCCTCCCCTCCCCAATAAAAATGAAAAACGTCTGGTACGCCACTGTTTCCAGAACGGAGCCTCCAGCTGTTGCAAAACAACTACTCCCAGTATTGCCAGATAGCCACTGACTGTCCAGACATGCTGGGAGTTTTACAACAGCTGGAGGCACCCTGTTTGGGAATCACTGGCGTAGAATACCCCTATGTCCACCCCTATGCAAGTCCCTAATTTAGGCCTCAAATGCGCATGGCGCTCTCACTTTGGAGCCCTGTCGTATTTCAAGGCAACAGTTTAGGGACACATATGGGGTATCGCCGTACTCGGGAGAAATTGGGCTTCAAATTTTGGTGGATATTTTCTGCTATTACCCTTTTTAAAAATGTAAAATTTTTGGGAAAAAAGGCATTTTAGGTAAAAAAAAAAAATTTTTTTTTTACATATACAAAAGTCATGAAACACCTGTGGGGTATAAAGGTTCACTTAACCCCTTGTTACGTTCCCCGAGGGGTCTAGTTTCCAAAATGGTATGCCATGTGTTTTTTTTTTTTTGCTGTCCTGGCACCATAGGGGCTTCCTAAATGCAGCATGCCCCCCATAGCAAAATTTGCTTTCAAAAAGCCAAATGTGACTCCTTCTCTTCTGAGACCTGTAGTGCGCCAGCAGAGCAATTTTCACCCCCATATGGGGTGTTTTCTGAATCAGGAGAAATTGGGCTTCAAATTTTGGGGGGTATTTTCTGCTATTACCCTTTTTAAAAATGTAAAATTTTTGAGAAACCAAGCATTTTAGGTAAAAAAAAAATTTTTTTTTTAATATATGCAAACGTCATGAAACACCTGTGGGGTATTAAGGTTCACTTTACCCCTTGTTACGTTCCCTGAGGGGTCTAGTTTCCAAAATGGTATGCCATGTGTGTATTTTTGCTGTCCTGGCACCATAGGGGCTTCCTAAATGCGGCATGCCCCCAGAGCAAAATTTGCTTTCAAAAAGCCAAATGTGACTCCTTCCCTTCTGAGACCTGTAGTGCGCCAGCAGAGCAATTTTCACCCCCATATGGGGTGTTTTCTGAATCGGGAGAAATTGGGCTTCAAATTTTGGGGGGTATTTTCTGCTATTACACTTTTTAAAAATGTAAAATTTTTGGGAAACCAAGCATTTTAGGTAAAAAATTTTTTTTTTTACATATGCAAAAGTCGTGAAACACCTGTGGGGTATTAAGGTTCACTTTACCCCTTGTTACGTTCCCTGAGGGGTCTATTTTCCAAAATGGTATGCCATGTGTGTTTTTCTGCTGTCCTGGCACCATAGGAGCTTCCTAAAGGTGACATGCCCCCCAAAAACCATTTGTCGCTCCTTCCCTTCTGAGCCCTCTACTGCGCCCGCCGAACAATTAACATAGACATATGAGGTATGTCCTTACTCGAGAGAAATTGGGTTTCAAATACAAGTAAAAATTTTCTCCTTTTTACCCCTTGCAAAAATTCAAAAATTGGGTCCACAAGAACATGCGAGTGTAAAAAATGAAGATTTTGAATTTTCTCCTTCACTTTGCTGCTATTCCTGTGAAACACCTAAAGGGTAAATACACTTACTGAATGTCATTTTGAATACTTTGGGGGTGTAGTTTTTATAATGGGGTCTTTTATGGGGTATTTCTAATATGAAGACCCTTCAAATCCACTTCAAACCTGAACTGGTCCATGAAAAATAGCGAGTTTGAAAATTTAGTGAAAAATTTCAAAATTGCTGCTGAAATTTGAAGCCCTCTGGTGTCTTCCAAAAGTAAAAACTCATAAATTTTATGATGCAAACATAAAGTAGACATATTGTATATGTGAACCCAAAAAAAAATTATTTTGAATATCCATTTTCCTTACAAGCAGAGAGCTTCAAAGTTAGAAAAATGCAAAATTTTCTTTTTTTTCATCAAATTTTGGGATTTTTCACGAAGAAACGATGCAAGTTACCATAAAATTTTACCACTAAGTTAAAGTAGAATATGTCACGAAAAAACAGTCTCGGAATCAGAATGATAACTAAAAGCATTCCAGAGTTATTAATGTTTAAAGTGACAGTGGTCAGAATTGCAAAAAACGCTCCGATCCTTAAGGTGAAAAAGGGCTCGGTCCTTAAGGGGTTAAATATTTTGTTCACTGTCCAAAGGATACAGAAGATAATTCAGCTGCTTGTGTCTTTAGTGGTAAATAGGTTTAGTGTCTTTCTAGTCTTTCTAGTCACCTTAGTAGCACAGGATTTGGTGCACGGCACCACTCACCAGCCACAAGAGGTGAATTGGAGCGCACAGTCCGGGCTGGCACAAGGGGTTTATGCCCGTCTGGAGAGGATCGCAGAGTCTCCTGGTGGCTTGGCAGTCCTCGTCTGGCACAGGTGGCGTCTGGCCTGGTAGGGAAGTGGTGTCCATGGCTGGTAAGCTTGAAGTGGACACAGCGGTGAGTCTGTGATGGTGCAGGAGTGAGAGCCGGCGTCTGCGTGTGAATGATGTTCTATGAACGCACATGTGTCAGTGGTCCCAGGATAGAGGGCATCCAG
The DNA here is from genome assembly GCF_029499605.1 of Hyla sarda. Taxonomy (NCBI): domain Eukaryota; kingdom Metazoa; phylum Chordata; class Amphibia; order Anura; family Hylidae; genus Hyla; species Hyla sarda. The sequence continues at coordinate 59,466,078 of NC_079197.1, read as the reverse complement.
CTGTTGCAATTGCTAGAACAAAGTTGATGGTTGGTATACTAACTGTATACTTGCTGGAACGTATTAATATCAAAGCTTATATCAAATCCAGACGCGTTTCAAGGCCGCAGGCCTTTTCTTCCGTAGCGATCTAGGAAAAAGCCCACAGCTTTGAAGCGTGTCTAGCTTTGATATCAATACATTCCAGCAAGTATACAGTTAGTATACCAACCGTCAACTTTGATCTAGCATTTGCAACAGCTGGATGCCCTCTATCCTGGGACCACTGCCATACGCGCACTCATAGCACATCATTCACACGTGGATGCCGGCTCTCACTCCCGCACCATCACAGACTCACCGCTGTCTCAACTTCAAGTTTGTCAGCCATGGACACCACCTCCCAGGGCCATTTGAAGGAATTTGGGGGCCCCAAGCAAAATGGACATGGAGGCCCCCCGCCCCCCCTTGATGTTCACGCACGTCACGCTCTAGGGCCGGCCCTAGAGCGTGGCGCCGGCCCTTGAATGCTGGGAGCACGACGTGAGCGAATGTCGATACGAGGCCCCCACATTAGGTTCAGCACAGTTCCCCCACGTTAGGTGCGGCACAGTTTCCCCCATGTTAGGTGCGGCACAGTTCCCCCCACGTTAGGAGCGGCACAGTTCCCCCCACGTTAGGTGTGGCACAGTTCCCCCCACGTTAGGTGCAGCACAGTTCCCCCACGTTAGGTGCGGCACAGTTCCCCCCATGTTAGGTGCGGCACAGTTCCCCCCATGTTAGGTGCGGCACAGTTCCCCCCACATTAGGTGCGGCACAGTTCCCCCCACGTTAGGTGCGGCACAGTTCCCCCCACGTTAGGTGCGGCACAGTTCCCCCCCACATTAGGTGCAGCAGAGTTCCCCCTACATTAGGTGCAGCAGAGTTCTCCCCACATTAGGCTAGCAGTGTTCCCCCACATTAGGTGCAGTATAGTTCCCCCACATTAGGCAGTATAGTTCCCCACATTATGTGCAGTATAGTTCCCCACATTAGGTGCAGTATAGTTCCCCCACATTAGGCAGTATAGTTCCCCACATTAGGTGCAGTATAGTTCCCACATTAGGTGCAGTATAGTTCCCCACATTAGGTGCAGTATAGTTCCCCCACATTAGGCTGTAGTTCCCCCACATTAGGTGCAGTATAGTTCTCCACATTAGGTGCAGTACAGTTCCCCCACATTAGGTGCAGTATAGTTCTCCCCACATTAGGTGCAGTATAGTCCCCCACATTAGTTGCAGTATAGTTCTCCCCACATTAGGTGCAGTACAGTTCCCCCACATTAGGTGCAGTATAGTTCTCTCCACATTAGGTGCAGTATAGTCCCCCACATTAGGTGCAGTATAGTTCTCCCCACATTAGGTGCAGTACAGTTTCCCCAAATTAGGTGCAGTATAGTTCTCCCCACATTAGGTGCAGAATAGTCCCCCACATTAGGTGCAGTATAGTTCTCCCCACATTTGGTGCAGTATAGCTACCCACATTAGGTGCAGTATAGTTCTCCCAACATTAGGTGCAGTATAGTTCTCCCAACATTAGGTGCAGTATAGTTCCCCACATTAGGTGCAGTATAGTTCCCCACATTAGGTGCAGTATAGTTCCCCACATTAGGTGCAGTATAGTTGCCCCACATTAGGCTAGCAGTGTTCCCCCACATTAGGTGCAGTATAGTTCCCCCACATTAGGCTGTATAGTTCCCCACATTAGGTGCAGTATAGTTCCCCACATTAGGTGCAGTATAGTTCCCCACATTAGGTGCAGTATAGTTCCCCACATTAGGTGCAGTATAGTTCCCCCACATTAGGCAGTATAGTTTCCCACATTAGGTGCAGTATAGTTCCCCACATTAGGTGCAGTATAGTTCCCAACATTAGGTGCAGTATAGTTCCCCACATTAGGTGCAGTATAGTTCCCCCACATTAGGCAGTACAGTTTCCCACATTAGGTGCAGTATAGTTCCCCACATTTGGTGCAGTATAGTCCCCCCACATTAGGTGTAGTATGTTCCCCCACAGACATACAGCATCCAGCCATACAGTGTATGGCTGGAGGCTGTATGCCAGTTTACTGCCCTACTTCAGTGTTCTGACCACTGCTCCTTTTGTCCGGCCACCATAGCAGTAGGTCCCGTGACTGGAGGAGCGGTGGTCAGAGCACTGAAGCTGATGTGCCACTGGTCACTTACCATGCTGGCCAGCGCATGTCCTGTTCGCTGCTCTGCTCCTCCGCGTTGCTTTCCAATGGGTGCACGCACAGGACGGGGTAATTGCCCTGTTCCCCCCCCCCCTGGATCTGCAACTGCATGCATTATATACACACACAACACACTGTTCACATTACATACTGTACATGTATGCTTCATACACACACAGATACTGTACACATTACATACTGTACATGCATGCTTCATACACACACATATACTGTACACATTACATACTGTACATGCATGCTTCATACTCACACAACACACTGTACACATTACATACTGTACATGCATCATACACACACACAACACACTGTACACATTACATACTGTACATGCATCATACACACACACTGTACACATTACATACTATATATGCTTCATACACACACATACTGTATACATTACATATTGCACATGCATGCTTCATACACACACAACACACTGTACACATTACATACTGTACATGCATCATACACACACAACACACTGTACACATTACATACTGTACATGCATCATACATACACACACACATTGTACACATTACATACTATACATGCTTCATACACACACACTGTACACATTACATACTGAACATGCATGCTTCATACACACACAACACACTGTACACATTACATACTGTACATGCATGCTTCATACACACACACAACACACTGTATACATTACATACTGTACATGCATGATTCATACACATGCACAACACACTGTACACATTACATACTGTACATGCATCATACACACACTGTACACATTACATACTATACATGCATCAAACACACACTCACACACACACACTGTACATGCATGCTTCATACACACACATACTGTACACATTACATACTATACATGCATCAAACACACACACTGTACACATTACATACTGTACATGCAACAAACACACACACACACTGTGCACATTACATACTATACATGGATCATACACACACATACTGTACACATTACATACTGTGCATGCATCATACACACACATACTGTACACATTACATACTGTACATGCAACATACACACACATACTGTACACATTACATACTATACATGCATCATACACACACATAATGTACACATTATATACTGTACATGCATCATACACACACACACTGTACACATTACATACTATACACACATCATACACACACACTGTACACATTACATACTATACATGCTTCATACACACACATACTGTATACATTACATACTGCACATGCATGCTTCATACACACAAAACACACTGTATACATTACATACTGTACATGCATCATACACACACAACACACTGTACACATTACATACTGTACATGCATCATACACACACACACTGTACACATTACATACTATACATGCTTCATACACACACACTGTACACATTACATACTGTACATGCATGCTTCATACACACACAACACACAGTACATATTACATACTGTACATGCATGCTTCATACACACACAACACACTGTACACATTACATACTGTACATGCATGCTTCATACACACACAACACACTGTACACATTACATATTGTACATGCATGCTTAATACACACACAACACACTTTACACATTACATACTGTACATGCATGCTTCATACACATGCACAACACACTGTACACATTACATACTGTACATGCATCATAAACAAACTGTACACATTACATACTATACATGCATCAAACACACACACACACTCACACACACACACACTGTACATGCATGCTTCATACACCCACATACTGTAAATATTACATACTGTACATGCATCATACACACACACTGTACACATTACATACTGTACATGCATCATACACACATACTGTACACATTACATACTATTCATGCATCAAACACACACACACACACTGTACACATTACATACTGTACATGCAACACACACACACACACACTGTACACATTACATACTATACATGGATCATACACACACACATACTGTACACATTACATACTGTACATGCATCATACACACACATACTGTACACATTACATACTGTACATGCATCATACATACACATACTGTACACATTACATACTGTACATGCATCATACACACACATACTGTACACATTACATACTGTACATGCATCAAACACACAGACTGTACACATTACATACTGTACATGCATCATACACACTCATACTGTACACATTACATACTGTACGTGCATCATACACACACACACACACACACACTGTACACATTACATACTGTACATGCATCATACACACATACTGTACACATTATATACTGTGCATGCATCATACACACACACTGTACACATTACATACTGTACATGCATCATACACACAGACTGTACACATTACATACTATACATGCATCATACACACACACTGTACACATTACATACTGTACATGCTTCATACACACACAGATAGAATAGATCAGTGTTTCCCAACCAGGATGCCTACAGAGGTTGCAAAACTACAACTCCCGGCATGCTGGGAGTTGTAGTTTTACAACAACTGGAGGCACCCTGGTTGGGAAACGCTGATATAGATACACACATGCACTTTACATATAGTCATCCACAGTAGTAACACACACACAGGCACAGTACATAGACATACACATATGTACACACATATATATCCACACATAAATGCTTATACACACATACACACACACACACACACATATATATATATATATATATATATGCAGGGACACCTACTATAGTCAGGCCCCATGTTGTATAGCCTCTGCCGTCTCCTTTCCTCACAGCTCTCTCCTTCCCCCTCCCCTTCCTCCTGCTCAGATGGCTGAAGGCTGAGAGAAGAGTCCGTGCTGAGGGAAGATACCAAGTGCAGTGGGGGGTGGGGGGAGCATGATTGTGGTTAGGTGAGAAGAACTCCAAAGCTGCAAATTAGTTTATTTAAATAAAATGTCAGACATTTGGGGGCCCTCTTGTTTGACTGTGGCCTGGAGCACAAAATCCAAGAGCAGGATTGTTAATCGCTACAGGATGGACAAGCACTGGCTGTGCTGGGGGGCCCCCAGCCAGCTCGGGACCCCAAGCAATTGCTTGGTTTGCCTGTCCTGTAGCGACGGGCCTGCCATCTCCCCACCAGGCCGGACACCACCCGTGCCAGCCGAGTACTGCCAAGCCACCAGGAGACCCTGCGATCATCTCCTGACGGGCAGTAACCCTAGTGCCGGACACAACCGTGCCAGCCCGGACTGTGCGCTCCAATATACCTCTTGTGGTCAGTGAGTGGTGTCGTGCACCAAATCCTGTGTTATTAAGGTGAAATACTGTTGTTACTATACCACCAACGCTTTTGCATTACTAATGGAACTTTAAGAAACTATTTCACTATACCACCAACAAACTTCTTACTATACCACCAATGAACTTTTCTTATGAACAATTTTACCATCAACGGCAGTTATATATCCTAACATAAATTATTATTACACCTATCCTAACATTAATTATTATTACACCAATCCAGCTGCTATTATTTTAATCTAGTTGGTATACATGCATGGAATTTTCTATCTGACATTTATTATATATTTTATTTAATAATAAATTGTTATATATTTTATTACACTACTGGATCCGATTTATCTTTCCTACTCTCCTTTATCCTATGTACCTTTGAGGACTGGCGTATATAATTTACTTTATACATATTTCCTACATATTTCTGGCCTTTTGGGTGAAGGCAACACCAGTATCCTTGGGTACATACGCTTGTCCTAAGTGAGCTACACATCTTTTTACTCTCTTGTGAAAAAAGTATACCTGTCATTTGCAAAAACTTTTTATATAATGTAGATAATAGCATTATATGTATATTTGTAATATACATTGGTTAAAAAAATGTGCATATTTTTGGGGTAAAAAAATGCAGTCTAATACTGAAATACAGGAAGTTAATATGGACAAGCGGGGCTCTGTGCACATAACCTCTGTGACATGCCCCGTCTCACACACCAGGCTAATTGACAAAACAAGAGCCTGCACAGAGCCCTGCCTGTCCCACCCATACTTCCTGTATTTGGTCTCTGCCAGGGCCGATTCTGCCCTTGATGGGGTGCCACTCGGCCTGCTGCAAGAGAGTTAGTAGCCAGCATCCGAAGCACCCGCTGTTTATCCGATACACCCGTTGAGCCAGCACCACCATCGCACCCCATAACCGTATCCCCCCCCCCCCGGGTACCATAGTAATCTGCATTCTTCATCCTGCTGGAGGAGCGCAGTCCTAGCTCCAAGGAAGACACACAGGTCAGGTCCGTCCAGCATCCTGACATCACGCGCGCCTCCATACATCCGCCCCAACCACCTCGCCTCTCCTGAGCGATCATGTCTGCTTTCAGCAGCAACATGCTCCTCAGAGGCAGACAGGCATGATGTCCTCTGCCTCATCGCTGATGTCCTCTGCCTCATGACATCACAACTCCGTCTCCGCCCCTCCGCAACCACTCGGGCTATAGAGGACAATGAGTTCACTACTGACAGTCAATGGGGGCTTGTGTGCAGATTCTTACAGCATGTGTAAATGAACGAGTATGTTTGTTTGTTACAGTGTGTCACCCGAGAAGTAAGAAGATTACACAAGGAGGAGGTTTTACTGTGTGTCATCCCAGTAGTAAGGAGATTACATGAGAAGGTCTTTTTTCTTTCAGTGTGTCACCCTAGTAATAAGGAGATTACATGAGGAAGGGGTTTGTTATAGTGTGTTGCCTCAATAGTAAGGGAATTACATATGGAGGAGGTTTGTTACAGTGTGTCATCACAATCGTAAGGAGATTACATGAGGAGGAAGGTTGTTACAGTGCGTCACCTCAGGAGTAAGGTGATTACATGAGAAGGAGGTTTGTTACAGTGTGTCACCCCAGGAGTAAGGAGATTATATGTGGAGTGGGATTGTTACAGTGTGTCACCCAAGTAGTAAGGTGATTACATGACAAGGAGGTTTGTTACAGTGTGTCACCCCAGTAGTAAGGTGAGGCATGTGAAATGGTGGGCCAATGAGCGGGGTCAAGGGGCTGCAAAATTAGCTTTTACCTAGATGGGGGCAATACCTGCAGGGACAGTATTTTTTCATCTAAAAATATGCAATATTTTTAACCAATGTATATCACAAATATACATATAATGTTGTTATCTACATTATATAAAAAGGTTTTACAATGGACAGGTAAACTGATCTCTGCTCATTGTTTTGTGACCATATTTTGAACATGTAAGTGTGTATATAAATCTTTTATTTGGTATCCTTATTGTACTATATCCAATCCAAAGGAGGAAGATAAGCCACCAAATGTTTTTTTATTTGATTTATTTATATACTTTTTTTTTTCACTAATAAGCATCCACTGAAGAAGTTTTCATTTGTTTTGGAGGATAGTACAGGAACACATCAAAAACCCTTTTTTATTTTCTTGTAGTTTGTATGAAATAAAGCAGAAAGCAGAAATGAATCAAGCCAATGTGCATCCAGTGGAACCCATTGGGTTATAAAGAGCTCTATCAGGCTGTGTAATGGTGTCCATCGGTTTAACAAGGATAATAGTATTGCATGTTGATCTATTCTTCCTGTCGCATATGATAGAATCTGCAATGGAGGTTTTAACAAAGATGTGAACAGTGCCTAATCTGACATAGTAGTATTTTTAGTGCAATGCATTAGGCTAGGTTAAACATTGACGCTTTCTTCCATCCTGTTCAGGCTCAGTTCAGATAATTATTTTATTCTTTAGCAGAATGGATCATCAAACGTGTCAAAACAAAACTGACACTGCCGGGTTCCGACGGACCCCATTCACTTGAATGGGGTCCATCAGGGATCCGGTAATTTAGCAGAGAAAAAAAAAGAGCACGTGCTGTGTTTTTCTCTGCTAAATTCCTGTCGTTCTGATGGAATTGCAGACGGAACTCCGAATAGCATTTTAAGACGTGTATCATATCAAACTAATTTTTGTGAAAGAAATATAACTCTGTGTACTTGCTCTTTTTAAGCTGGATAAATGTGACACTCCTGACTCATTTAGTAGCTATACTCTAGGAATGCATTGGAGTTTATAAAATATGACAGACACCCAATGTTTACATTCTGTGCAGAATGAAGGAATACCAAGCATGTAGCTGTTAGTTCTAATAGGTTCTTGCATGGTGTTTTTGGACAAAAGCTAGATGGAGTTTGGAGTCTGTTACAATATTAATACTGGTAATGTAATTGTTTTTCATAAAAGCAGGAAAATTTGAAACATATTCAAAGTTAATGGACTGATGATTATGTTCAATTTGTATCTGTAGGGTGCACTCTCAGTTAACTCCATTGCAGAGCTCGATGATGGAGATGATCGTCTTCTTGAAGCACTACAGTTGTCACATCCTGCAGAACTGAGTCCCCAGCAGGAAAACCACAATCATTGCCTAAGTTTGAATCCAATTTACAAACAAGTGCCACGGATTGTAGAGAGATGTTGCTCTCACATTGAGAAGTATGGTAAGATGCTTGACGACATTTGGAAAACTAAGATTAAATAATCCTGATGCAATAGCCTCAGGGTATATGATATACAAACAGTACAGACCAAAAGTTTGGACACACCTTCTCATTCAGAGTTTTCTTTATATTCATGACTATGAAAATTGTAGATTCACACTGAAGGCATCAAAACTATGAATTAACACAAGTGGAATTATATACATAACAAAAAAGTGTGAAACAACTGAAAATATGTCATATACTAGGTTCTAGCTGCCTTTTGCTTTGATTACTGCTTTGGACACTCTTGGCTTTATCTTGATGAGCTTCAATAGGTAGTCACCTGAAATGGTCTTCCAACAGTCTTGAAGGAGTTCCCAGAGATGCTTAGCACTTGTTGGCCCTTTTGCCTTCACTATGCGGTCCATCTCGATTGGGTTCAGGTCTGGTGACTGTGGAGGCCAAGTCATCTGGCGCAGCACCCCATCACTCTCCTCCTTGGTCAAATAGCCCTTACACAGCCTGGAGGTGTGTTTGGGGTCATTGTCCTGTTGAAAAATTAATGATGGTCCAACTAAACGCAAACCGGATGGAATAGCATGCCGCTGCAAGAGGCTGTGGTAACCATGCTGGTTCAGTATGCCTTCAATTTTGAATAAATCCCCAACAGTGTCACCAGCAAAGCACCCCCACCCCATCACACCTCCTCCTCCACACCAGCACACCTGTGAAGTGAAAATCATTTCAGGTGACTACCCCTTTAAGCTCAACAAGAGTGTGCAAAGCAGTAATCAAAGCAAAAGGTGGCTACTTTGAAGAACCTAGAATATAACATATTTTCAGTTGTTTCACACTTTTTTGTTATGTTTATAATTCCACATGTGTAATTCATAGTTTTGATGCCTTCAGTGTGAATCTACAATTTTCATAGTCATGAAAATAAAGAAAACTCTGAATGAGAAGGTGTGTCCAAACTTTTGGTCTGTACTGTACATATATGTCTGGGACACTGAAACTCAAAACCGCATTAAGGGTAAGTTCACATGTGCATATATTTGCTGCAGATTTTGCTGCCCATTGACTTCAATGGGCAGAAAAAAAATCTGCAGCAGAAAAAACCCACGTGTAAACGTACCCTTAATGTGGTTTTAAGTTTCAGGTGTGGGATGCCCCAGACAGAGCAGATTAATGGCACCTGTGATTGACTTGAGGAGGCAGGCAATCAGTATAGACTTTCCTTTGATAACATCTGTACTTCTGCTTTGCATGCACCAATTGGCTGTCTGTTAGTCCCCCTTTATTGTACAGTACTAATGTACTGCTTTTTATCTGATCTGTTTTGTTTTTAGACTTGAAGGCTCTGTTATCCCTTGATATTATTATTTTTTCTTATTTTGGGGTGATATTTTAGGAACACATTTTTCATGGAGTTTTATTTTCTACACATAATGGTTACCCTGGAACAAATTAACCCCTTAATGTAGACTGCCCTACAGGTTTGGCAGCTAAATCCTGACAGAGCTATGCTTTCTTCATAAATGAAGAGTGCTGGCTGTCACTCACTGTAAATGACCAGCATCAGCAAACACTCTAGCTAGGACCCCCCCCCCATGTCTGCAATCGCTGTAAATCTTCGGTCAATTAAGACCGGTGATTTGCAGCGATTTCGGGTCAATCGGGTCACCAGTGACTCGGTGACCCAGAAAAAAAGGGTGATTGGTCACCAATCACACTTGACCAGCAGAAGTCCTCACGATCGGTGTGATTAGACGGCCGGAACAGCCGACCAATCACGCGTCCTGCTGGGCGGCATCGGCGGTGTGATCGGCGGTGGGGGTGTGTGTGGAGGCTCACCTGGGTAAGTTGTCCGTGTGGCTGTGGTGGTCTCCTGAGTAGCGGCGGTCCCGGCGGTCAGTGATGGAGGGATCCAACAGCAGGAGGCAAGCACTGTTTGCTTCCTGCTGTTGCTTAGCAACAATTCCCAGCATACACAGCCAAAGGGCATGCTGGGAGCTGTAGTTATGCAACAGCTGGAGGCAAAACTACAACTCCTAGCATGCACTTTGGCTGTTTGGGCATGCGGCAAGTTGTAGTTATGCAACAGCTGGAGGCACATTTTTTCTATGAAAAACACCATTTTGGAAACTACACCCCTCACAGAATGTAACTAGGGGTATAGTGAGCCTTAACACCCCACAGGTGTTTGACAAATTTTCGTTAACCCCTTAAGGACGGAGGGTTTTTTAGTTTTTGCATTTTCGTTTTTTCCTCATCACCTTCTAAAAATAATAACACTTTCAATTTCCTCCCTGTTACCTGTTGCCTCGTTGATGTGAATAAAGCCGTATCTTCCTGAGCTGAGCTGGAGTTCTTCTCTTTCTTTGTGATTATTCCGGGTGAGGTCCACACCCACTCCGCGCCGAGCATCCAGACCAGGGATTGAGCCGGGATACCTGCTTTCTGTACACTTTCAATTTTGCACCTAAAAATCCATATGATGGCTTATTTTTTGCACCTCCAATTCTACTTTGTAATGAGTCATTTTACCCCAAAATCTACGGTGAAATGGAAAAAAAAAATCATTGTGTGATAAAATGGAAGAAAAAACGCCATTTTGTGACTTTTGGGGGCTTCCGTTTCTACGCAGTACATTTTTCAGTAAAAATGACACATTATCTTTATTCTTTAGGCCCATATGGTTAAAATGATACCCTACTTATGTATGCAGGAAAATTTATACGTTTAAAATTGTCCTATTCTGACCCCTATAACTTTTGTACGGGGCGATATGAGGGCTCATTTTTTGCGCCGTGATCTGAAGTTTTTATCGGTACCATTTTTGTTATGATTAAACTTTTTGATCACTTTTTATTCATTTTTTTATGGTATAAAAAGTGACCAAAAATTGACATGTGCCAGGCACTTTGACCGTGCAGTATAATTAATGATATAGTTTTATAGTTTGGACATTAATGCACAGGGCAATACCACATATGTTTATTTTTATTTACACAGTTTCTTTTTTATTGGGAAAAGGGGGGGGGGGTGATTCAATTATTAGGGAAGTGGTTAAATGATCTTTATTAACTTTTTTTTGCAATGTTATAGCCTCCATAATGGACTATAACATGCAGTCCATTGATTCAATACACTGATCACCACCATTGCATTGCAATGGCAGGAATCAGTGTTATCGGCGGTTGATTGCTCAAGCCTGGATTTCAGGCTTGGAGCTATCAAGCGCCGCTCGGACGCGCAGGAGGCAGGTAAGGCACCCTCCTGTTCCGTTCTAGCTGATCGGGACATCGCAATTGTTACGCCTAGCGCTCCGGGTCCCCGCTCCTCCCCGGAGCACTCACGGCGTCTCTCTCCCTGCAGCGCCCCGGTCGGTCCCGCTGACCGGGAGCGCTGCACTGTCATGGCCGTCGGGGATGCGATTCGCACAGCGGGACGCGCCCGCTCGCGAATCGCATCCCAGGTCACTTACCCGTCCCGGTCCCCTGCTGTCATGTGCTGGCGCGCGCGGCTCCGCTCTCTAGGGCGCACGCGCGCCAGCTCTCTGAGACTTAAAGGGCCAGTGCACCAATGATTGGTGCCTGGCCCAATTAGCTTAATTGGCTTCCACCTGCTCCCAGACTATATCTGCTCACTGCCCCTGCACTCCCTTGCCGGATCTTGTTGCCTTGTGCCAGTGAAAGCGTTTAGTGTGTCCAAAGCCTGTGTTACCTGAACTTCTGCTATCCATCTTGACTACGAACCTTGCCGCCTGCCCCGACCTTCTGCTACGTCTGACCTTGCCTCTGCCTAGTCCTTCTGTCCCACGCCTTCTCAGCAGTCAGCGAGGTTGAGTCGTTGCTAGTGGATACGACCTGGTTGCTACTGCTGCAGCAAGACCATCTCGCTTTGCGGCGGGCTCTGGTGAACACCAGTAGCCTCTTAGAACCGGTCCACTAGCACGGTCCACGCCATTCCCTCGCTGACACAGAGGATCCACTACCTGTAAGCCGAATCGTGACAGTAGATCCGGCCATGGATCCCGCTGAGGTGCCGATGCCAAGTCTCGCTGACCTTACCACGGTGGTCGCTCAGCAATCGCAGCAAATTGCCCAACAAGGACAGCAGCTGTCGCAGTTGACCGCCACGTTACAGCAACTTCTGCCTCTGCTACAGCAGCAACCATCTCCTCCGCCAGCTCCTGCACCTCCTCCGCAGCGAGTGGCCGCTCCTAGCCTCCGCTTGTCCCTGCCGGACAAATTTGATGGGGACTCTAGACTCTGCCGTGGATTTTTGTCTCAATGTTCCCTGCATATGGAGATGTTGTCGGACTTGTTTCCTACAGAACGGTCTAAGGTGGCGTTCGTAGTGAGCCTTCTTTCAGGAAAGGCCTTGTCTTGGGCCACACCGCTCTGGGACCGCAATGATCCTGCCACAGCCACAGTCCAGTCCTTCTTCGCTGAAGTCCGGAGTGTCTTCGAGGAACCAGCCCGAGCTTTTTCTGCCGAGACTGCCCTGCTGAACCTGGTCCAGGGTAATTCTTCAGTGGGCGAGTACGCCATCCAATTTCGTACTCTTGCTTCTGAATTATCATGGAATAATGAGGCTCTCTGCGCGACCTTTAAAAAAGGCCTATCCAGTCGCATCAAGGATGTGCTGGCCGCACGAGAGATTCCTGCCAACCTGCAAGAACTTATCCATTTGGCCACCCGCATTGACATGCGCTTTTCTGAGAGACATCAAGAGCTCCGCCAGGAAAAAGACTTAGATCTTTAGGCACCTCTCCCACAGTCTCCGTTGCAATCTACGCCTGGGCCTCCCGCCGAGGAGGCCATGCAAGTGGATCGGTCTCGCCTGACCCAGGAAGAGAGGAATCGCCGTAGGGAAGAAAATCTTTGTCTGTACTGTGCCAGTACCGAGCATTTCCTGGTGGATTGCCCTATTCGTCCTCCACGTCTGGGAAACGCACGCACCAAGCTCACGTGGGTGTGGCGTCTCTTGGTTCTAAGTCTGCTTCTCCACGTCTCACGGTGCCCGTGCGGATTTCTCCTTCAGCCAACTCCTCCCTCTCAGCCGTGGCCTGCTTGGACTCTGGTGCCTCTGGGAATTTTATTCTGGATTCTCTGGTGAATAAATTCCGCATCCCGGTGACCCGTCTCGTCAAGCCGCTCTACATTTCCGCGGTCAACGGAGTCAGATTGGATTGCACCGTGCGTTACCGCACAGAACCCCTCCTGATGTGTATTGGACCCCATCGCGAAGTGATTGAGCTCTTCGTCCTCCCCAACTGTACCTCTGAGGTCCTCCTCGGTCTGCCATGGCTCCGGCTTCATTCTCCCACCCTTGACTGGACCACCGGGGAGATCAAGAACTGGGACTCTGCCTGCCATAGGAAGTGCCTCTCCCCCCCTCCCAGTCCCGTCAGGCAAGCCTCAGTGCCTCCTCATGGCCCCCGTCCTGGTGACACACTGCCCCGTGCCAGGCTTCGCCCTCTGCCCTCCCTCCCCATTCCCACTCCTGCTGTACTGCCTGCCGTTGAGGAAACCCTCCATTCTTTCCCGGTGTCCTCTTCCCAGGGGAGGCAGTTACCGGACAAAGAAAAGGGGAGACCTAAGGGGGGGTACTGTTACGCCTAGCGCTCCGGGTCCCCGCTCCTCCCCGGAGCGCTCACGGCGTCTCTCTCCCTGCAGCGCCCCGGTCGGTCCCGCTGACCGGGAGCGCTGCACTGTCATGGCCGTCGGGGATGCGATTCGCACAGCGGGACGCGCCCGCTCGCGAATCGCATCCCAGGTCACTTACCCGTCCCGGTCCCCTGCTGTCATGTGCTGGCGCGCGCGGCTCCGCTCTCTAGGGCGCGCGCGCGCCAGCTCTCTGAGACTTAAAGGGCCAGTGCACCAATGATTGGCTGGCCCAATTAGCTTAATTGGCTTCCACCTGCTCCCAGACTATATCTGCTCACTGCCCCTGCACTCCCTTGCCGGATCTTGTTGCCTTGTGCCAGTGAAAGCGTTTCGTGTGTCCAAAGCCTGTGTTACCTGAACTTCTGCTATCCATCTTGACTACGAACCTTGCCGCCTGCCCCGACCTTCTGCTACGTCTGACCTTGCCTCTGCCTAGTCCTTCTGTCCCACGCCTTCTCAGCAGTCAGCGAGGTTGAGCCGTTGCTAGTGGATACGACCTGGTTGCTACTGCCGCAGCAAGACCATCCCGCTTTGCGGCGGGCTCTGGTGAACACCAGTAGCCTCTTAGAACCGGTCCACTAGCACGGTCCACGCCATTCCCTCGCTGACACAGAGGATCCACTACCTGTAAGCCGAATCGTGACAGCAATTTTACCACGATGGTCCCGATCATCCCGACTGAGCTGCTGGGAAGCTTTTACTTTCACTTTAGATGCGGCGATCAACTTTGATCGCCACGTCTAAAGAGTTAATGCCGGACATCAGTCCGATTGGCAATAGCCACGGGTCCTGGTTGCTTATAGCAACCGGGACCCACCGGTTATAATTTGCGCTCACCTGCTGAGCGCGCGTCATACCTCAGGAGATGCTTAAAGGGTTAAAGTTGGACGTAAAAATGAAAATTTCTGATTTTTTTCACTAGAATCCTGGTGTTACCCCATATTTTTCATTTTCACAAGGGATAATAGTTTTTCCTATTACCCCTCGTGAAAATGAAATTTTCACAAGGGGTAATAGTAACACCATTTCTTCTGAGTAAGGGAATACCCCATATGTGGATGTAAAGTGCTCTGTGGGCACACTACAGGGCTAAGAAGAGAAGGAGTGCCATTCTGCTTTTGGACAGAGAATTTGGCTGGAATTGGAGGCCATGTGCATTTACAAAATCCCCATGGTACCAGAACAGTGGACCCCCCACATATGTGACCCCATTTTGGAAACTACACCCTTCACTGAATTTAACAAGTGGTGCAGTGAGCATTTACACCCCACTGGTATTGGATAGTTTTTTTGAACAGTGGTCCGTAAAAATGAAAAATTTTATTTTTCATTTGCACAGCCCACTGTTCCAAAGATCTGTCACACACCAGTGGGGTGTAAATGCTCACAACACCCATTATTATATTTCGTGAGGGGTTTAGTTTCCAAAACTGGGTCACATGTGGGGGGTCCACCTTTCTGGCAGCACAGGGGCTTTACACATGGCCCCCGACTTCCATTCCAAACAAATTCTCTCTCCAAAAGCCCAATGGTGCTCCTTCTCTTCTGAGCTCTGTGGTGCGCCCGCAGAGCACTTTACATCCACCTTTGGGGTATTTCTTTAGTAACTAATTTTTAATTTGCACGTTGAATTTGTCAAACACCTGTGGGGTGTAAAGGCTCACTTTACCCCTTATTACGTTCCTTGAGGGGTGTAGTTTCCCAAATAGTGTGCCATGTGTTTTTTTTTTTTTTTTTGCTGTTCTGGTGACATGTGGGCTTCCTAAATGCGACATGTCCCCCCAAAAACCATTTCAGCGAAATTCGCTCTCCAAAATGCCATTATCGTTCTTTCCCTACTGAGCCCTCTATTGCACCCACATAGCACTTTACATCCACATATGGGGTATTTCCTTACTCCAGAGAAATGGGGTTACAAATTTTAGGGGACATTTTCTCCTATTATCCCTTGTGAAAATGAAAAATTTGGGGTGAAACTAGCATTTTAGTGAAAACTTTTTTTTTTCACGTCCCACTTTAACGAAAGTTTGTCAATCACCTGTGTGGTGTTAAAGCTCACTTTACCCCTTGTTACTTCCTTGAGGGGTGTTGTTTCCCAAATAGTGTGCCATTTGTATCTTTGATTTTGATTTTTTTGCTGTTCTGGCACAATGGGGGCTTCCTAAATGCGACATTGCCCCCAAAAACCAATTCATCAAAATTCGCTCTCCAAAATGCCATTTTTGCTCCTTCCCTTCTGAGCCCTGTAGTACTCTCGCAGAGTACTTTACATCCACATATGAGGTATTTACTTACTCAATAGAAATTAGGTTACAAATTTTGGGGTCATTTTCTCCTTTTACCCTTTGTAAAAATGAAAAAAAATGGTCTACAAGAACATGTTAGTGTAAAAAATGAAGATTTTGAATTTTCTCTTCTATTTTGCTGCTATTCCTGTGAAACACCTAAAGGGTTAACAAACTTTCTGAATGTCATTTTGAATACTTTGAGGGGTGCAATTTTCATAATGACATCCATACTGGGGTATTTCTAACATAAAGACCCTCAAATTCACTTCAAAACTGAACTGGTCCCTGAAAAATTCAGATTTCGAAATCAGAAAAATATGGAAAATTGCTGCTAAACTTTGAAGCCCTCTGATGTCTTCAAAAAGTAAAAACATGTCAACTTTATGATGCAAACATAAAGTAGACATATTGTATATGTGAATCAATATATAATTTAGCATGTCTATTTTACTTACAAGCAGAGAGCTTCAAAGTTAGAAAAATGCTACATTTTCAAAATTTTCATGAAATTTTGGAATTTTTCACCAAGAAATGATGCAAGTATTGACAAAAATGTACTGCTAACATAAAGTATATGTCACGTAAAAAGTATTTCTGAATCAAATTTATAAGTATAAGCATCCCAGTGTTATTAATGCTTAAAGTGACAGTGGTCGGATTTTCAAAAAATGCTCTGGTTCTTAAGGTCAAAATGGGCTTGGTCCTTAAGGGGTTAAATGAATTGTATCATTAGAATCCAATGGCCCTAAGGCATTTAGTCTCAGGATCCTTCAGGTCTTAAGCTAAAGCAACTGTTTGCCTCTATAATTTTTTGGAACACAAATTTGTTCCAGTCCTGCAAAGCACATATGCGTTATTCAATGTGGAACACCTCTTTTTACTGAGTGAATATGCTGACATTATGCTTATATTCGGAGAAGCTCTGTTTTAAATTATGCATTGGAACAGCAATACAGCATCTCTGACTATTAATTCTATCTTGTTATTAGAGACTATGGTGGGAGATTTATCAAAACCTGTCCAGAGAAAAAGTTGCTGAGTTGCCCATAGCAACCAATCATATTGCTTCTTTCATTTTTCAGAGGCCTTTTAAACTAAGAACTGGGGGTGAGGGTCATTCAGACTGTGTGTTTGTGTATTGCATTTTATTGGGGGTCTGGCTGTTTGGATCTCCTTTGAAGTCATGCACTCTGGTCCCATCATATAATCAAACAGATAAGGGGTCAGGAAGAGAGATGCCCCACTTGGTGGGATCAGAGGGGAGGGGGGGAATGGAGTTTCCCTCCAAAGAGGCAGATAAGACTTAAAATGCTGGACTCAACTGGTGTTCAAGGCTATGCCAAAGGACGGCTATACAATCATGCTGCAAGAACTTCATCTTTTGTTTTCTGAACTTGCCTTGCCAAACTCTTTTATATATTTTTATATAGCACTGTGATATCTTTTATCAGATTAAATGTTTAATTAATCAGCTCTGGTCTTTGATCTCTAAATATATGAGCTCACCTTTCCGAAGGCATTTCTGGTGGAAACACGTTTATCTAAGGGTTAATTTGGTGACTTGCTGGGACTAGTAGTGGATACCCAGAGGTCCGGTGGCCTTAACCCTTGCACCATCACACTCTCTCTAATGTTATGGCTGGACCGATAGGGTGTGATCGTGACAACTGGTGGCAGCGTCGGGATATATTTAGAGATTTTTAGTGCTTGCTGGATTTTACCTGTAAGGAAAACTTAGCACTAAAAAGAAATTGCATACATATTCTGTTTCATCTCGGAAATATGGAGGCATATCGCAAGCAGTCCAAGCCTGCACTGGAGCTAATGTGCCAAGAAAAGGACATCCCTACTGCAGGAAAGAACAAGGAACAACTTATTGCTGATCTTGTGGAGTATGATGCCCGTGCAGAAGAGCTGAATGACATGAGACAAAGTCCTACAGCTGGAACTGCCATCCAAGGACTGATATCTCCTGGGGAATACAACATTACTCCCCATCAGGACAGTACTCCACATGAGGCCTTGGACTCTTACATGCGGACTGTCTTACAACACCTTGGGAATGTGGATGCCAATATGAAACTCCAACTGCTTCTCCAGTACCAAACTGCAGAGAGAGAGGCCCCGGCACGAGCCTCAGAGAGAGAGGCCCAGCAGAGGCATGAACTGGAGGTTCTGAGGCTGAGAGGGGATGTTTTATCTGCACGCAGTGATGTGCAGGATCAAGGAGACCACAAACCTCGCTTGGAACATTTCCCCATGTTGGAGAAAGATGGTGATCTGTATGTGTTCCTGAGGGGATTTGAAAAGGTTTGCTGGCAGTTCCATCTACCTAAGGAACTGTGGGGACGATATCTAACCCCACGGCTGCGAGGGAAAGCTCTGGATGTGTTTGCTTCGCTTCCCTCTGAGAGTGACCAGGACTATGAGGCAGTAAAATCTGCCCTGCTAAAAAGTTTTAATCTGACTCCAGAGGCTTATCGGAAAAAGTTTCGGACTTTGCAACAAAGTGCCACAGAAAGCTGCACTCAACATGCAGGTCAGCTAAAGACTGCTTTCAGGCAATGGACTGGGGGCCTACACGTCACTACCTATGAGGCCCTGGAGAACTTGATGGTCCTGGATCAGTTTCTCCAAACACGGAGCTTTGAAGTCAGAGAGTGGATATTGGACCGCAAGCCCAAGACAGCAACGGAAGCAGCAGAACTTGGAGACGACTTTGCCAACAACCGGGCACCAACAGCAAAGCGTGGATCTGCACAAGCTGGAGCAAGTACCTGGAGGGGGGCCACACACCAGCAGCACCAAGCCAGCCGGAAAATTCTTGCCATCAGCACCAAAAGCAACAGGAGCCACATTGGGTCAGGGGGACACCCGCCAATGTTACAGATGCAACAATATTGGGCACCTGAGTGCCACTTGCCCCAACAAAAAGAATTCTCCACCAGTAGCTGGAGGACACACAGCTGTTCTTCTGGTGTCCGGAGCGGTGGAGAAAAGAGCGGATAACCTGCAGAGTGTAACTGTGGGTGACCGGGTGACAGTGGGTTTGCGAGATTCTGGAGCCTTCTTTACCTTGGTGCAGCCTGAAGTGGTGGATACAGAGGACATCATCCCTGGAAGAACCATGGCTTTAAAAGGAATTGGAGGTGTGCGGCCTGCTGTGCCCATGGCCCGTGTGTACCTGGATTGGGGTACAGGCAAAGGTTTGCGGGAGGTGGGGGTCTCTGAGGACATCCCTGTTAATGTTCTGCTGGGGAATGATGTGGGTCGGATGCTCTGTCATTATGCTCCAGAGGACACTACCTGCACACCGGATGGGCTAGGAGAGAGCTCTGTTCATTCTGAAGCACTCAGACGGATCCCTCCAAGGAACAGCCCAGGATAAAGGCAGCGCACAAGACTTCAAAGGTAAAATGGTTTATTTACCCGGCATGCAACGCGTTTCGCTGGATAACCAGCTTCATCAGGCCTGATGAAGCCGCGCAAGTGCGGTGAAACGCGTTGCTAATAAACCTCATTCTCTTACCTGGGCTCCAATACCTTCTCTATGGTCAGCGCCGAAAATCATGGTTTCTCTCTGAAGCGCCTTTCCTCTTTTCAAAATCAATTCCAGTCTGGTTAAAATAAAGTATTCACATTTATTAGTGCATACATATGGTGGACAATCATGCAAAACACGTTTCGGGGTTAAATTACCCTTGGCTGGACCCCGGTCCTGTTTTTTGGCACCCTTTTTACTATTTAAATGTAATAGTAATGGTACTGTAAAAATGTAGACAACTTTTTTTTGCAATTGAGAAAGGGGTGATTTAACCCCGAAACGCGTCTTGCATGATTGTCCACCATATGTATGCACTAATAAATGTGAATGCCTTTCAGAGACCAAATTCAATTCCAGTCCGGTTAAAATAAAGTATTCACATTTATTAGTGCATACATATGGTGGACAATCATGCAAAACACGTTTCGGGGTTAAATTACCCCTTTCTCAATTGCAGAAAAAGTTTCACTAATAAATGGGAATACTTTATTTTAACCGGACTGGAATTGAATTTGTTCTCTGAAAGGCAGTGTCACTGCAGAACATCTTTGTACCTCCGCTATCCCCATTTTCTTTGCCGACCTCTACCTGAGTATTACGGCCAGACTCCGCAGGCTGGAGCCCAAGATCTCTCGTCTGACTGCACACAGAGGGGTGACACGCTTTTACCAAGACTTACCCCAGTGAGCACATATCACACGGTGGGCATGTGGGACATAAAACCCACAGAATTACACAAGGCGCTGCCCTCTCAATTTTTCTTTTTCTTTCCTATAATTGCCTGTTAAAGATTGGGACGCTCCACTGGCAACAGACAAGCTTTCCAAGAAACAATCTCTATGTATACCACGCTGCTTAGATGGAATCCATATACCACATTGCTACACTTCAGCTTCCCTTGCTACAAGTCAGAGAAAAGAGCTTCACATCTTCTCAGACACATCTACTGAGGCCATAGCAGCTGTTGCCTACCTCAAGGTAAGAGACTCTTCTAATCTGTTTGGGAAAGCTAAGTTAGCACCTAAGCCAGATCACGCAATCCCTAGGCTTGAACTTTGTGGGACTGTTCTAGCTGTAGAAATTGCAGATTTCATATTACGTGAGCTGGACATTCTGATAGATGACACCAAATTCTACACAGACAGCAAGGTTGTTCTGGGCTATATATACAACCAGACTAAACATTTCTATGTGTATGTCAGCAACCGTGTTAAAAGAATCAGGAACTCATCTAAACATGAACAGTGGCATTATGTCCCATCTGAAATGAATCCTGCAGATCATGCCACCAGGCCAGTGTCTGCAAATGCCTTTGCTAATTCTACTTGGATAACAGGTCCTGAATTCCTGCTGGATCAGCCAGAAGAAACCACAGCTGATGTCGTCAGTATTCTAGAACCTGACAAGGATCCAGAGATTCCTCTGGAAGTTAAAACCCTCGTCACCCGAACTAAACAAAGGCTTGTCTTGGCAGCACTTTGAACGTGTAAAGACTCACGGCAGTAGGCAGGACACACACAGTGGTAGTAGATCCGCTGGACCTGTGTGGCAGATGACGTGGGCTGTGCCAGGGAGCGGAGTCTAAGGTGCCGCTGGTTTCCACCAGAGCCCGCTGCAAAGCGGCATGGTCTTGCTGCGGCAGGCAGCACCCAAGTTCGCTATCCCTGGCACGGCTCGACCCAATAGGTGGCTGAGATGATGATGCGAGGCACAGAAGGGATTAGGCAAATCGTGGTCAGGAAAGCAGGAGGCCAGGGCTGGCGGCACAGGTGCCTAGTCAGGAACGAAGCAGAAGGGCTATGGGCAGGCGGCACAGGAGCAAGGTCAGGAACGTGGAGCAGAAGGTCAGATACACAGTATAGCTAGGAAGATAACGCTTTCACAATGGCTCTAGGGCAACAAAGATCCGGTAGAGAAGAGGGGGAGGTGCAGAAACTTATAAGGAAAATGCAGGTGAATGTACTAATTAAGGGCACATTGGCCCTTTAAATTTTAGAGCACTGGCGCTGCAAGAAGACAGAAGGGACGGAGGAGGGCAGAGGTGAGTGACGGACTGGGACTCGCATGCGGGCACTTCACGCAATGCGAATCCCAGCCCCACCAACAGGTGCGGGAAGGGAGCGTTCACGGCCAGGGTGTCTGGCCAGCGTGCAGACAGTGACAGAATGATTTTTTAAGTGGAAAAGGCTTGTACATCGCAAGGTTAGTCCACACTGCTTGCTGCTTCACACAAAGCCCTCCCCTGTTCAATGTCAAGGTTGGCACATGTGTCAAAAGCTTCTTTCTGCAAAGGACATTACTGAAGGTGGAATGGTCATAATAGTGGTATTTCCGTTGTTTAAGTTGTTAATGTGTGTCCCATGTTGTTTGTTTAGATCACATGTTCCCTTTGTTTTCACACGTGATCACGTTCGTATACTGGCTGGAAAAAGCACTACCAAGCGCTAAACAATCTGTCCCGGTTACGTCCCCTGCCTCCACTCCTGTACCAGCTCGTTATGGCTGACAACTATCAATAAAATGCTGTACGGATGGTGAGTGCAGTCCTTGTCTTATTTTCATAATTGTTTTTGCATCTTATTGGACTTTTGCACCGCCTTATCCTACATCATATTCTGGGAATCCTCACGCTACCCACATCGGTCACCTGTCCAACTGCAGCCTTAATTTTGTAGTGCCGGACTGACTACCTCCTCTTCATCACACAACATATTTGCAGTCTTTTTCTTCTATTCCTGAGCACATACTAGAAGGCTACCAAACAACAGCTGAAATTATGGAAGTGGATTCACAAGCAATAACGGATAACCCGGAATCAAGTGTACAGGCGAGACGAGTGGAGGCGGGGACGTATTTTTTGTCTTGTAACGTGAAATACCAACTCTCGGTGATGGGAATTAAATCTTTGGAGTAACATATTTCCACACTGGCCGATAAAGAGTGCCGTCTCTTTTGGACCATAAATTCTTTGGAGTCCAATGCGGTCAGTGAGCGGACACCACGAGTTTCCATTGCAGCTTATACAGATGACCCCTACTCTTCACCACACAACATGCTTGCGTATGCTGTTGGTTCCTACCTTTGACTTCAAGAAGAAAGAGTCTTGAACTTTATTGTTATAACTTTCAGTCTTGTTGCATTATTTGCATGTTCTTCTTTATGTCTTCCAGGTTCTCAAGGCATCAAGTAAATTGCACAGTTTATTTGCAATTGCATAACTATTGTTATGGTATAAAATAGTGACATTTACTATGCCAGACCGGGAGTATGCTGTTACACAGTTAATATTCTCATTATTGTAGATGGAATTTACATAGTTTATTCTTTGATCCATTTCCTATGGATTTTTCTATGGGTAGTTATTTGATGCAGTTATTTGCTGCTACCTTGTGTTTTTTGGTAATGCACATATCTCTCTCTCTCTCTCTCCTGAAAGCTATGACTCATTTCCTTCGTATGTAACCACACCCCTGCTAAGGGCATCACTTCCCTTGTCATGGATGCCTGCATCTGCCACATGTAACAGGGACTCATGTATTCTGCATGCTAAGCTAAGGAAAGCATCATCTTTTGACCGCATAACACTGAAATCCATTAATTCTGCTGTATTCCTGTTGTTTTATGTACAGAAAAACCCAGCTTGTGGATGAAAACAATATTGGTGAGTTCAGCTATCTGATGAGGATTGTCCGCAGTGGTTATATCTGCTTAGTCAGGCCAGGCATAGAGGTCTTACAAGGGAAAGATTGCTATTACAGCAATCTGATTCAGAATACACATCATGAATACATGACTTGTTAGTACGAGTCAGCTGACGGCTGTACTGAATGTTTATTGGTCTGTGAGCTATTTATATAGAAGGGCCGACCGCACATTGATCACGCCCTGGAAGAAGCCATCTGTTGGCGAAACGTCATGTGGTGATGGCTCACATTGTAGGGAGTCAAAATGTATGTTCCTTATATGTTTCTTTTACATGTTTTAAATCTGATGTATCAATAAAGTATATTCCATAAAGTCCATGTAATGTCTGTTTATTTGTTTTTGTGTTTTTATGTCTTGGGGTCTGTTCAGACATTAGTTTTCATGTCTAAGCAGTTTTTGTTATAATTCTTCCTAGCCTTGGAAGAGTTAAAGGTTCTCATCCTATTGCAGCTTTGGTGTGGCTTTAAAATCCTAGCTCTGCTACACTCTGATTGCTGATGATTTTTGCAATTCTGAACATGTCTTGTAATATTTCTGAGTTTTAACCATGGTAGTAATCTGGTTTATTATAGATTTTAGTCTGTGGTACATTTGTCGGTTTTTAGGATTATTGTATGTCCGTTCTGCTTTTGCCTTGTATCTTAGTCTGTGTTCACACTGATAGTATCTAGACCTGTGTCCCTCCACGTTTCCCTTGGAGTTTGATTTTGAGGAGTCTGTTCAGACTCATCCGTTTCTCAGTCTAGTTTTCCGTGTTTTATATTTCTGTTTCCTTCTAGGCCAGTATCCTGATCACACGGTGGAGTGTGTCCGTTGGCTAGAAGTCTATCTGGAGTTAATGTTGTTGTCCCTCCAAGTTTGGAGTGGGGAGTCTAGCTTGTTCTTTGTATGTGTCCAGAGTTAATGACTAATCTTTAGAGTTCATGATCTTTAGTGTCCTCTGTGCTTACTCACTGATCTATGTCCTCTGAACTTAATCTGTTTATGTTAGTTATCTTAGTCCAGTGTAAACAGTGTTCTATGTTCCTGATTAGTTTAGTGTTTGACATTCAGTTCATCTGTTCATCCCCTGCATATTCTGGTTTCTGCTGGATACTTATTCCATACCTTGTTTTGTTCATTTATTCATATCAGCCGTTTATCTTGGTTCAGGTTCTGAACTGTATGTTAGTTCACTACATACTCCTCTGTTTGCCTGTATATATTCTGTCTTGTATATCTGCTTGTTTGGTAGTTTTCCCATTATGTTTCTGGCCTTTGACCGACTATGCAGATTATTTGTTTTTACACCCACTGCACTTTAGCTCAGGAAGGCACCGTCACCATGGTTGTTGATCCGCCATTTAGGGCGGATTGGCAAGTAGGCAGGGAGAGTGTTATTAGGGACAGCTTAGGGCTAACTCTCCCTGTCCACCCCCGGTCATGACAGTTCAACCTAAATCCCAATTGTGTCCCCACTATGTTGATCCAGAGAGAGACAAAAAACACTTATGAGGCTGATGCCAATGCTCCATGCCAGTGAGAAAAAAGTCCTTCCAGACTCAGAATATATCTCTGGATCAATGTTCTGTCCCTATAAATCTAGTATCCATAATCTGTAATGTTGTCCAGGATATCTAAGAACAAACCCTCGGTGGATCCTCCACTTTCTGTATGAGCTCCGAGGGACAGTCAGAATACAGAAAATGACATAGATTTTCAGGCACTCTCTTGGGTGTTAACATTAACTGAAAGAACAGACTTAATGGTAGATATAAAAATAAAAAAGTTTTATTGTAAAAGGACAACGCGTTTCGAGAATACACAATTCTCTTTGTCAGGTACCCATGCATGCTTAAACTTCTTTACTAAATTTGCAGCTACCACTTCTACAGGAAGGCTATTCCATGATCCACTACTTTAAAACTATGTCCTCTTTTTAGAAGATTTATTGTATTTGTGGGCATATGGACGTTATAGGGTGAATATCCCCTTATGATTCCCTCTAGGGAGCCACGTCATCTCTGGTAGGCGCCTTCCATTTTAAATGGCAATATTTTATTTAGGCATAGTAGGTATAACACTTTTTTTATATCAAATGATTTTTCCCCAAAAATTATAAAAATGCCCCCTTATATATTAAAAAGAAATTTACAATTTCAATATATATATATAGTATCTTTATCAATCTTACCAAATGCCATACTAATATTCAATAGAAATATGGATTTATCTTATACAAAATATGATGCATGTGTCATGTAGGGCAGCGATAAGTGCAGCTCTGACCTCACCCACAGCCACTATTCCTGCCTACTTGGGTAGCAGCCTTAAGTGATGGATCCTTAACTGGACAGCGGTCCTTGTTCTGAATAAGAGCAGGGTGTAACAAGGCCCAAAACAATAAACAAAACACTGTACAGATGTCAGGAAAGCAGGTCAGGATAAAGGGTTAACAGGCAAAGTATAATGTACAAAACAGGGAATAAACAGACAGAGAAAGCTTAGTCAGGCAGGCCAAAATCAAGAGATCTCACAATACAAAATGTCGGGTCACAATGCCAGGAGTCAAAAGTACACAGTAACAAGTGATACAGAAGCTAGTTCAGAATGACTGTACACAGACAACTTGACATACAAACTGACTCTGTATTTATGAGCACCTAAGAATGGCGTGGACGCTGAGACCAGATGTAATTGGCTGTATGTTCAAGCCGCCTGATAGGCCCAGGTGTTGTCACAGCAATGCATGATGCCTCAGTCAAACTCAGGAAAATTTACCCTTAAGTCAGAACCAAATCCTACTTATTAGAGTAACCCACCCCCTTTTGTTCATAAGTGAGGGTTTCTCTGGGTGTGAGGTGTGAAGTATGAACTGAGGAAGCAGGAAGCCACGATTTCTCTTCTGGCCCATAACTCTTCCAATGGACCTAGTACTGAAAGGGATTCTGAGCCTTATGGTTATCCACTATCTTAGAGACTTTGGTACTTTATTCCACCCTTAGACATCTCATCCCCTTTGTACTGTATAAGAATGAAAAAAAGACAGAGCTCTCATCGGGCAGTACGTTTGATCAGATGTAAATATTTAGAGTGAGCGGTTTATGCAATAACCACTCACCTTGCCTGGTTGCATTAGGCATGCAGCAACCTGGATTGTCTCAGTGTGGAAGTAACGGTGCAGCCGTCCAGAGATGTCGAGGAGGTGGCAGCCTCACTCGATAGTAGATAATCAGGATAGAAGGGGAAAAAAACTCTGGATCCTCAGCGCCACCCGTTGCAATAAACTTCAGAAGTCACTGGTACAATTAAAATTTTCTTTATTCACATAGAAATGCATAAATTGATAATATATACACATCACTCTATAAATACAACCCATACCATATACACCACGTAGCAACATCAACATAGACAGACAATCTTTATATTTCATTTACATATAGATTGACATTCATTAATCTTATATAACCACACCCTATATGTGCATATAATATGATAGTACACATGAACATTCATTATATTTCTTAATTACATCTAACACCCATCAAACATAGAAACTCAATAGCTCAGATACACATATCCAAAATGAAACCCTTACTATATACCTAACACAACAATGCATCTCATTACACTTGGTATTTCAGATATACATACATCCATATTATTCATGACTACACCACATACATTCATACAATATACAAATAAACTCATATTTCAACTGAACATTTAGTAACGCTGCAGTCTCCAAGAGTAGGAAAACCGCACTAAAGCTCTATACAATCAATAACCGTGACCTCCCCCAACATAAAAACTCCATAACTAAGTCCTTTTAGCGCTCTTAGCCCTCAGCAATGGTGAACTTCCCCATGGAAAAAACATGTCTAAGAACATTGGAATACATCAAGTATAAAGAATGTATTCCAAGAGAGCACAATGGCTTAGGACATCAAAACACAGCGATATCGTTCCTCTTCCGACACTAGCCGTCCCTCCACGGAGTGTTTCAGATCTTCATCTGTAGATCACTAATAATAAGACTAAGACTATTATACTTTGAAAACGGGTGAAGCAAAGCTGTAACTCAGAACATGCTACCATCGGTATTGCTCCGTCGGGAGCCGGCTCCTCCTCCTCTTTTTCTAAACACATCAAGCTAATCAGAGCCACCGCTCTGGGTATGGAAGCTCAGTTGATGCCGACATTCAGAAACAGTGTAACAAAGTTATATAGAGAAGCTGCTCCTGGATCTTAGGAAGTAAGAGTAGGTAGTCACTTGGAAATTGAAACTAAAAGTATCTTTTAATAATATTGTATGTTTTACTATGTTAGAGTATTTTTATTTATTTTTTATTTTTTTATTTTTTTATTTTTATGAATGAACTACTGATGTGTCAGTTAGCAGTGCTACATCAGCGCATGTCTATGACAGATCTTAAGCACCACCTGACACTGTTTAAGGCATCCATCTTTTATTATATAAAGCTGTTATTTTATATTGTCTGTATAAGCACCAAGGTCAGTGAGAAAGAGGTATCCTAAACCTCGAAACGCGTCTGCCATAGGTGAATAAAGAAAATTTTAATTGTACCAGTGACTTCTGAAGTTTATTGCAA
Organism: Hyla sarda; assembly: GCF_029499605.1. Lineage (NCBI taxonomy): Eukaryota > Metazoa > Chordata > Amphibia > Anura > Hylidae > Hyla > Hyla sarda. Next base: position 59,437,530 of record NC_079197.1, on the reverse strand, counting down.
CGGGTGGCGCCGAGGATCCAGAGTTTTTTCCCCTTCTATCCTGAACATCTCATCCCCTATGAGATGTCTGATTGGTGGGGCCCCACCACTGCGACCCACTCCTCCCCCCCCCCCCACACACACACACAATCTCCGTGCAGCACCCGGCATTCTGTACTGGATGCTGCTCCAGTCTCGGAAACACTGGGCTTCTCCCCTTCCATTCATGTGGGCCACCAATACTTCATCTGAACCAACCTCTTAGTTTCCAATATACCTTGATGATCTGCCATTGGAGAGGTATGATGTCCCTTTAGAATAGGTAGATGAAATTGCCTATTGAGTACAAAAGTTTTGTCACAAGGAACATCTGGGGGAGCTAAATCTTAAAGGGGAAAACTTTTTTTTTTTTCAATCAACTGACGCCAGAAAGTTAAACAGATTTGTAAGTTACTTCTATAAAAAAAAATCTTAATCCTTCCAGTACTTATTAGTGGCTGTATACTACTCTTTTTTGTTACGACCACAGTGCTCTCTGCTGACACCTCTGTCCATGTCAGGAACTGTCCAGAGCAAGAGAAAAACCCAATTTTTCCAGTGGAGTACCCCTTTAATTATCTTCAATCTTTGAAAACAAGTCTGAAAACATGGAAAGACTGCTGAAACCACAAAATCCTTAGGTAGAATAGTTTCAGGATCTGAGTTTTGGGGCTGAATAGTAATCACCAAAGTGAAACTGACAAGGGTTAAATTATTTAATTCTTGTGATCAGTATTTACTGTCTTCAGTATTAACAGCACCTTCCAGGAAGTGTCTCAAATCCTCGAAAGCCAGTAATTCTCTATTACCTAAATCATAATTACATTCAGTATTACAATTTTTTAAGAAAAAAAGGCACAGGGAGGAAGTTGGATGTATGAAGGAGTTCCCTTGGGGGAGAACAGCTCCAACACCCAATGCATCCACTTCAACAGTAAACGGCTTGAGAAAAACTTGCAAAACTCAACTCCAGTTTGCTGTCTGGGCATGCTGGGAGTTATAGTTTTGCAACATCTGGAGGGCCACAGTTTGGAGACCAACGTGCAGTGGTCTCTAAACTGTTGCCCTCCAGCTGTGACCACTGTAAACAGCTGTCTCAGCATGCTGGGAGTTGTAGTTTTGCAACAGCTGGAGGCACACTGGTTGGAAAATACTGAGTTAGGTAACAGAACGTAACTGAAGGTTTTCCAACCAGTGTGCCTCCAGCTATTGCAAAACTACAACTCCCAGCATGCATGGTCTGTCAGTGCATGCTGGGAGTTGTAGTTTTGCAACAGCTGGAGGTCCCCCCCCCCCCCCCATGTGAATGTACAGGGCGGTTTTGCAATGAGTTTCCTGTATCAAGTTTGAGCTGCGGCAAATTTCCAACCACAGCGCAAACTCCTAGCGGGAAACTCACTGTAAACCCGCCTGTGCGAATATACCCTAAAAATACTACACTACACACAATAAAGGGTAAAAACACTACATATACACCCCTTACACTGCCCCCCCCCCCCCCAATAAAAATGAAAAACATATCATAAGGCACAGTTTCCAAAACAGAGCCTCCAGCTGTTGCAGAACATCAACTCCCGACATTTCCGGACAGCCACTGACTGTCCAGGCATGCTGGGAGTTTAGCAACAGCTGGAGGCACCCTGTTTTTGAATCACTGGCATAGAATACCCCTATGTCCACCCCTATGCAATCCCTAATTTAGTCCTCAAATGTGCATGGTGCTGTCTCACTTCAGAGCCCTGTCGTATTTCAAGGAAACAGTTTAGGGCCATATATGGGGTATTTCCGTACTCAGGAGAAATAGAGTTACCAATTTTGGGGGGCTTTTTCCCCTTTTACCCCTTATGAAAAGGTAAAGTTGGGGTCTACACCAGCCTGTTAGTGTAAAAAAATAAAAAAAAATTACACTAACATGCTGGTGTGCCCCATACTTTTTATTTTCAAGAAGTAAAAGAAAAAAAAGACCCCCAAAATTTGTAATGCAATTTCTCCTGAGTATGAAAATACCCCATATGTGGGCAAAATATGCTCTACGGGCGCACAACAAGGCTCAGGAGTGAGAATGCACTATGTACATTTGAGGACTAAATTTGTGATTTGCACAGGGGTGGTTAATTTTACAGCGGTTCTGACATAAATGCAAAAAAATAAATACCCACGTGTGACTGCATTTTGGAAACCACACCCCTCACGGAACATAACACAGGGTATAGTGAGCCTTAATACCCCACAGGTGTTTGATGGAATTGAAGGTCATGTGTGTACAAAGCCCCCCCGTGGTGCCAGAACAATGGACTCCCCCCCCCCCAGATGTGACCCCATTTTGGAAACTACACCCCTCTTGTAATGTAACAAGGGGTTCAGTGAGCATTTACATTCCACAGGTGTCTGACAGATTTTTGGAACAGTGGTCCATGAAAATGAAAAAATTAATTTTTCATTTGCACAGCCCATTGTTCCAAAGATCTGTCAAACACCAGTGTGGTGTAAATGTTCACTGCACCGATTATTAAAGTCTGTGAGGGTTGTAGTTTCCAATATGTGGTCACATGTGGGGGGGTCCACTGTTCTGGCACCACGGGGGCTTTGTAAACGCACAAGGCCCCCGACTTCCATTTCAAACAAATTCTCTCTTCAAAAGCTCAATGGCGCTCCTCCTCTCCTGAGCCCTGTAGTGCGTCAGCAGAGCACTTTACATCCACATATGGGGTATTTCCATACTCAGAAAAAATGGGGTTACAAAATTTGGGAGTTTTTTTCTCCTATTACCCCTTGTGAAAATGAAAAGTATGGGGAAACACCAGCATGTTAGTGTAAAAAAATGTATTTTTTTACACTAACATTCTGGTGGCGACCCCAACTTTTCCTTTTCATAAGGGGTAAAAGCAGAAAATCCCCCTAAAATTTGTAACACAATTTTTCCTGAGTACGGAAATACCCCATATGTGGCCCTAAACTGTTGCCTTGTAATACAACAGGGCTCTGAAGTTTCATTTTTATTGGGGGGTCGCGTATGGAGTGTTTTACTTTTTATTTTGTTTTAGTGTAGTGTAGTGTTTTTAGGGTACATTCACAAAGGCGAGGGTTCACAGTGAGTTTTCAGCTGGGAGTTTGAGCTGCGGCGGAAAATTTGCCGCAGCTCAAACTGGTAGAAGGAAACCACCGTAAATCCGCCCGTGTGAATGTACCCTACATTTACTTGGGAGGGGGAGGGGGGGCGCCCAAAACCTTCAGCTGTGGCAAAACTACAACTCCAAGAATGCACTGACAGACCATACATGCTGGGAGTTGTAGTTTTGCAACAGCTGTAGGCACACTGGTGGGGAACCACTGAGTTAGGAAACAGACTCTAGCTCAGTGATTCCAACCCATGTGCCTCCAGCTGTTGCAAGACTACAACTCCCAGCATGTACAGTCTGTCAGTGTATTTTGGGAGTTGTAGTTATGCAACAGCTGGAGGCACACGGGCTGGAATCACTGAGTTAGGACACAGACTCTAGTTCACTGTTTCCCAACCAGTGTGCCTACTGCTGTTGCAAAACTACAACTCCCAGCATGCACTGACAGCCGAAAGGCATGCTAGAAGAACAGTTTGGAGACTTCTAAGTAGTGATTTTCAAATTGTGGTCCTCCAGATGTTGCAAAACTAAAACTTTCAGCATGCACTTACTGTCTGGGCATGCTGGGAATTGTAGTTTTGCAACATCTGGAGGGCTACAGTTTGGAGACCACAGAATAGTCGACCACATTTTTAGGTCCGGTTGGAAAAGCGCATACGGGGAAAAATGAGCCGACCAGAGCGAACGTTTCACTCCAGTTGGCTCACTGAAATGATTTACCATACGGGCGCATACGGCTGGGGGCAGCTAAAACCGTATCCCGGCCGTATGCACCCCTATGGGTAAAAACGTGGTGTGAACCCACCCATAGTGAAGTGGTGGGTTACTTTACTATTGGTTGCTGGGTATGGTGCTAATCTGCGACAGCTGTATTTGCCTCATTCTCATTGGCCCACAAGCTAAAAGAAAAGAGGGATCAAGATTCGCGAATATTCACATATGCAAATATTCGGGTGCCAGTCTCACACAGTAGTATTAGAGCCTTCTTTACACCACACAAGCTGGAAACAGAGAGAGAAGATCACTGTGATGTGTACTGTGAAAAAAAGTAAATATTCGTAATTGTGAATATATAGTGCCATATTCTTGAATATTTGCGAATTTACGAATATTCGCAAATTCGCGATTATGTGATATTGGCGAATAAAACTCCCATTGTGAATACTCGCGAGCAATACTAGTCTGTGAAAGGTTTAGCAATTACAGGGAAAATCCTAATAAATATGTAAGGCTGAGATTTCATCCTGTATTTGTGGGAGGGGCGGAGGCTCGGCTATATCATGGCAGCCGGCCCCTGCCTCGTCACGTGCGGCACAATGTGCTGGTGGGTGGTGCTTCCTGGTGTTTGGCTCCACATGCTTTTCGGTGTTCGGGTGGTAGTGTAGTGAAAGGTAAATGTGGGGAAGCTTGCAAGCTGGCCGCAGGCGAGCGTGCCCGGATGGCTTGGGCTAGTCTCCTCCCTTTGCTTATAATGTGATGCCACCGCCGCAGCTTTCATAGTAGAGGTCCTGTCAGGGGGAATTTCTCCCCTGCAACTCCTGGTTTGCTGTGCTGTCAGGTCCAGGAAGCTGGCTCGTCAGACTCTCTGCCTGTCTGTGGTTTTAGGGGGTGCGCTCCTCCTGAGAAGTCCTGTCAAGTTCTCTCTAACCACTTCCAGGCTTCTGTTCTGGGCAAGATAGAGCAGCTTGAGTAGCTCGCTGTGTGGCTAAATGTTTTCTGCTTTAGTAAATGTAGGAAGAAGAAAATAACCCTTGCGGTGGCGCTGCTTGTTCCAGTAAGAAGTAAAAGCCAGACCAGGGATACCACGGGAGTGGTTTATTAAGAAGTATAAAAACAATAAAAATGTGGATGACGCGTTTCGGGGAGCCACCCCCTTACTCAGATCAATATGGGTATGACAGGTAAAAACAGGGTATAAATATGTTCAAAAATTGGCGCCAATACAGAGGGGCCGGAGACAAGATGATCACATCACATATCTCACAACTTATAAATAAAATACAATTAAAGTACATCTGCAGGTAAAAAAAAACACAAAAAAGAAACCAAAATATACACATAAGTCCAGAGTTTACATATTTATTGTTACATCGAGCGCTCCGGGTCCCTGCTCCTCCCCGGAGCGCTCGCGACGTTCACCTCCGTGCAGCGCCCCGGTCAGATCCTCTGACCCGCCTGGGCTCGCATCCCAGTCACCTCAACTGTCCCGTCCTCCATCGGCTCAGTCCCGGCACGCGCAGCCCCACTCCCTAGGGTGCGTGCGCGCCAGCTCTCTGAGATTTAAAGGGCCAGTGCGCCATTGATTGGCACCTGGCCCAATCAGTACATCCACCTGTGTCCTCGTTATAAAAACCCACTTCCCCTTCCTGGTATCGCCGGATCTTGTTGCCTTGTGCCAGTGAAATCGTTTTGTGTATGTTCCTAGCCTGTGTTCCAGACCTTCTGCTGTTGCCCCTGACTACGACCCTTGCTGCCTGCCCTGACCTTCTGCTACGTCCGACCTTGCTCTTGCCTTGTCCTTCTGTACCGCGCCAGTCTCAGCAGTCAGTGAGGTTGAGCCGCTACTGGTGGACACGACCTGGTTGCTACCGCCGCAGCAAGACCATCCCGCTTTGCGGCGGGCTCTGGTGAATACCAGTAGCAACTTAGAACCGGTCCACCGGTACGGTCCATGCCAATCCTTCACTGACACAGAGGATCCACCACCAGCCTGCCAAATCCTGACAGTAGATCCGGCCATGGATCCCGCTGAGGTGCCGCTGCCATGTCTCGCTGACCTATCCACGGTGGTCGCCCAGCAATCCCAACAGATTGCCCAACAAGGACAGCAGCTGTCTCAGTTGACCGCCATGCTACAGCAGCTTCTGCCTCTACAGCAGCAACCATTTCCTCCGCCAGCTCTTGCTTCTCCTCCGCAGCAAGTTGCCACTTCCAGACTCCGCTTGTCCCTAGCTGACAAATTCGATGGGAACTCTAAGTTGTGCCGTGGCTTCTTGTCCCAGTGTTCCTTGCACTTGGAGATGATGTCGGACCTATTCCCCACTGAACGGTCTAAGGTGGCTTTCGTGGTCAGTCTCCTGTCTGGAAAGGCCTTGTCCTGGGCCACACCGCTCTGAGACTGCAACGATCCTGCCACTGCTACTATCCAGTCCTTCTTCGCTAAAGTTTGTAGTGTCTTTGAGGAGCCAGCCCGGGCCTCCTCAGCTGAGACTGCTCTGCTGAACCTCGTCCAAGGGAGTTATTCCTTAGGCAAATACGCCATCCAGTTTCGTACCCTCGCCTCAGAGCTAGCCTGGAACAATGAGGCCCTCTGCGCGACCTTCAAGAAAGGCTTATCCAGCAACATCAAAGATGTACTGGCCGCATGAGAAATTCCTGCTAACCTGTCTGAACTTATCCATTTGGCCACCCGCATCGACATGCATTTTTCTGAAAGACACCAGGAGCTCTGCCAGGAAAAGGACCTTGATCTCTGGGCACCTCTCTCCCAGAATCCTTTGCAATCTACCTCTGTGCCTCCCGCCGAGGAGGCTATGCAAGTGGATCGGTCTCGCCTGACCCATGAAGAGAGGTCTCGTCGCAGAGATGAAAATTTAAGCCTGTACTGCGCTAGTACAGAACATTTCCTAGTGGACTGCCCTATTCGTCCCCCACATCTGGGAAACGCACCCACGCACCCTGTTCACGTGGGAGTGGCGTCACTTGGTGTGAATTCTGCTTCCCCACGTCTCACTGTGCCTGTGCGGATTTCTCCTTCCACCAACTCCTCCTTCTCAGCTGTGGCCTTCTTGGACCCTGGTTCTGCAGGAAATTTTATTTTGGCCTCTTTTGTTAATAGGTTCAGCATCCCAGTAACCCGTCTCATCAAACCGCTCTCTATCTCTTCTGTTAACAGAGAAAAATTGGACTGTATTGTGCGCTACCGCACTGAAACCCTGCCCATGAGCATTGGACTTCACCATGAAAAAATTGAATTTTTCCTTCTGCCTAACTGCACCTCTGAAGTTCTTCTCGGCCTGCCGTGGCTCCAACGTCATGCTCCCACCCTCGACTGGACCACTGGGGAGATCAAAAATTGGGGTCCTTCCTGTCACAAACGATGCCTCACATCGGCTCCCACTTGTCTACCCCTGAGGTTCCACCTTTACCGGGCCCTCCCAAGGCTTACCAGGGCTTTTCTGATCTTTTCTGCAAAAAGCAAGCAGAGATCTTACCTCCTCATAGCCTCCTTCTTGGTACCACTCTGCCCCGTGGCAAGCTTCACCCTCTGCCCCCCCTCCCCATTCCCACTTCTTCTGGAGTTCCTGCCGTAGATGAAGTAACCCCGGAAATCTCCGTTATCTGGAAGGAGACTCCCACTGGCCTCGTCTCGTATGAAGGGACAAGCAGATACAAAGAGGGGGAGACCTAAGGGGGGGTACTGTTACGCGAGCGCTCCGGGTCCCTGCTCCTCCCCGGAGCGCTCGCGGCGTTCACCTCCGTGCAGCGCCCCGGTCAGATCCGCTGACCGGGAGCGCTGCACTACTGTCTCCGGCGGGGATGCGACCCATGTAGCGGGACGCGCCCGCCCGCGGCTCGCATCCCAGTCACCTCACCTGTCCCGTCCTCCGTCGGCTCAGTCTTAGGGCGCGCGCCGGCTCTTTGAGATTTAAAGGGCCAGTGTGCCATTGATTGGCGCCTGGCCCAATCAGTACATCCACCTGTGTCCTCGTTATAAAAACCCACTTCCCCTTCCTGGTATCGCCGTGCCTTGTTGCCTTGTGCCAGTGAAAGCATTTTGTGTGTGTTCCTAGCCTGACTATGACCCTTGCTGCCTGCCCTGACCTTCTGCTACGTCCAACCTTGCTCTTGCCTTGTCCTTCTGTACCGCGCCAGTCTCAGCAGTCAGTGAGGTTGAGCCGCTACCGGTGGACACGACCTGGTTGCTACCGCCGCAGCAAGACCATCCCGCTTTGAGGCGGGCTCTGGTGAATACCAGTAGCAACTTAGAACCGGTCCACCAGTACGGTCCACGCCAATCCCTCACTGACACAGAGGATCCACCACCAGCCTGTCGAATCCTGACACATATAATTGTAGTGGATGCTGTACAGTACAGCTTTGTAGTGTTGCTCTGAGACTGATGACATCTGGTCTCAAGATGTCAACATCCTGCACAGCGCTCAGCGGAGGGGAAGAGAGGATGCTGACAGCGCTGGAGCTGGTGGTAGGACATGTTGCTATGCAGGAGGTCCATGTGACTGGAGTGGACCAATCATGGCCAGGGGGCAGGTGCTGCTGTCACCGCTCCTGTCAGTGCTAGCCAAGTGACGTCCGATCGTATACAAGTGCAGATATTATGCTTCATGCACCCAGTATCGAGCGCATAGGGTAAGCACATACAGTAATAATGAGATGAAGCTCTGGTGCAGCACAGGCTGTAGCACAAAACATTGCCAAATAAATAAAGCCAACGTTGATGTACAGTTTGGCCCCAGAATGTTAATGAGACATATTTGGTTCTATATAGTATAAGAAATTGAACAAAGGACATTATGCAATAGAGGGCAAGTAGATACCGTATTGCGTGCAGTACAGCGCATAGCAACGATGCAAGGGACACACACCGGAGGCCTGAAGCAGCGCGGACCCGACCCCGACAACAGGTAATTATGCAACCGGGGATGGGGGGAGGCAATGGGGCAGTGGCGCCGGCAATGGGTGCCCCTGCCCCTTCTCTCCCCCTGGCTGTCGGCGCCGCTTCTCTCCCGCTGGCTATCGGCGCCGGCAATGGGGCACTGGCACCGATAGTCAGGGGAACAGAACGGGCAGCGGCGCCGATAGCCAGGGGGAGAGAAGGGCCGGCCGCAGGGCTTTAGACCCCAGGAAAGGCTGGGGGAGAGAAGCGGGCAGCGACGGCCACTCTCCCCCTGCCTTTCCTGGGGGTGTATCGGCGTATAACATGCACATGGACTTTAGGCAAAAAATTTTAGCCTAAAAAGTGCGTGTTATACGCCGAGAAATATGGGAAATAGCAATTAGACCAGGACTAAAAACAGTGATATTACAGAGACACTAAAAAGATAAGAATATTACAAATATATGAATGAATCGGCATATAATAAAAAGTATATAATAATGATATACCCATTAGAAGTGCATGTATAGGATAACACCAGTCCCAGAACGGGCGTGGGTGCCGTTTTATATAAAAGTGTACCTGTATATTAAATTGTGTTGGAATGTACACTATAGAACATAATGATCTATAGACAAAGTAAAGTAAAAAAAAAATGTATGTATACAATAACAGCAGTATTCAGGGTAGGGTAGTGACAATTGTGTCCGCATAGAGCATATTAAATTTATAGACTGTCTATGTGGGCGAAAGGAGAGTGTGTGCAGCATATAAATGACAAGTGGGTATTATCTGAAATCATATAGCAGTAAAACCGACACAGGAATAAATATAAGTATAAAATATACAAACCGAGGGGACAGAATGTGCCAAAGAGGACTAGATACAGTATGAGGTGAACAGAAAAAAACTTGTTAGAAATTGCATTCTATCATCTCATTGAGTTTCTGCGGTGACAAAGTATGCAAAGTGTGTATCCAATAATTCTCCTTCCTCCTGAAGGTGTTGAACCTCTGGGATACATCTTAGGCAATGTGCTCAATCAAAGTGGCTTGCAATAGACTGAAGTTACCAGGGTAGTGTTCGTGCATGTGACGGGATACACAATGCAGGGTGAATCCATGGACTGTATTTGTTATAATTCGGCTGGCTGGAGGTGGATCCTCTGTGTCAGAGAGGGATTGGCGTGGACCGTACCGGTGGACCGATTCTAAGTTGCTACTGGTATTCACCAGAGCCCGCCGCAAAGCGGGATGGTCTTGCTGCGGCGGTAGCAACCAGGTCGTGTCCACCGGTAACGGCTCAACCTCTCTGACTGCTGAGACTGGCGCGGTACAAAAGGACAAGGCAAGAGCAAGGTCGGACGTAGCAGAAGGTCGGGGCAGGCGGCAAGGGTCGTAGTCAGGGACCACAGCAGAAGGTCTGGAACACAGGCTTGGGACATACACTGAACGCTTTCTCTGGCACAAGGCAACAAGATCCGTCAAAGTAGTGAAGGGGAAGTGAGGTTATATAAGCAGGGAGCAGGTGGAGGCTAATAAGACTGATTGGGCCAGGCACCAAACATTGGTGCACTGGCCCATTAAATCTTAGAGAGCTGGCGCACGCGCCCTAGAGAGTGGAGCCGCGCGCGCCAGAACGTGACAGCCGGGGACCGGATCAGGTAAGTGGCTTGGGATGCGACTCGCGAGCGGGCGCGTCCCGCTATGCGAATCGCATCCCCATCGTGAATGTCAGTGCAGCGCTCCCGGTCAGCGGGTCTGACCGGGGCGCTGCAGAGAGGAGTACCCCCCCCATTAGGTCTCCCCCTCTTTTTGTCTCCTTGTCCCTTCAAATGAGACGAGAACATAGGGGGCGACTCTTGAGTTTCCTTCCGGAAAAAAGAGAAGTCCTGGGAAGCAATATCAGCGGCAGGCAATCCAGAAGAAGTGGGAATGGGGAGGGGGGGCAGAGGGTGAACCTTGTCACGGGGCAGAGTGTTACCAGGAAGGGGGCTATGAGGAGCACATGTGAGGCATCGTTTGTGACAAGCAGGACCCCAATTCTTGATCTCCCCGGTGGTCCAGTCAAGGGTGGGAGAATGACGTTGGAGCCATGGCAGACCAAGGAGGAAGTCAGAGGTGCAGTTGGGCAGAACAAAAAAATAAATTTTCTCGTAATGCAGTCCAATGCTCATAAGCAGGGGTTCTGTGCGGTAACGCACAGTGCAGTCCAATTTTACTCCGTTGACCGAAGAAATGTAGAGCGGCTTGATGAGACGGGTCACCGGGATGCAGAACCTATTAACCAAAGAGGCCAGAATAAAATTTCCAGCAGAACCAGAGTCCAAGAAGGCCACAGCTGAGAAGGAGGAGTTGGCAGAAGGAGCAACCCGCACGGGCACAGTGAGACGTGGGGAGGCAGAATTCACACCAAGGGACTCCACTCCCATTTGAACAGGGTGCGTGCATGCTTTTCCCAGACGCGGAGGACGAATAGGGCAGTCCACTAGGAAATGTTCAGTACTAGCGCAGTACAGGCATAAGTTTTTATCTCTGCGACGAGACCTCTCTTCATGGGTCAGGCGAGACCGATCCACTTGCATAGCCTCCTCTGCGGGAGGCACAGGGGTAGATTGCAAAGGATACTGGGAGAGAGGTGCCCAGAGATCAAGGTCCTTTTCCTGGCGGAGCTCCTGTTGTCTTTCAGAAAAAACGCTTGTCGATGCGGGTGGCCAAAAGGATAAGTTCAGACAGGTTAGCTGGAATTTCTCGTGCGGCCAGTACATCTTTGATGTTGCTGGATAAGCCTTTCTTGAAGGTCGCGCAGAGGGCCTCATTGTTCCAGGCTAGCTCTGAGGCAAGGGTACGAAACTGGATGGCGTATTCGCCTACGGAAGAAGTTCCTTGGACTAGGTTCAGCAAAGCAGTCTCGGCAGAGGAGGCCCGGGCTGGCTCCTCGAAGACACTACGGACTTCATCGAAGAAGGACTGGGCTGAGGCTGTGGCAGGATCATTGCGGTCCCAGAGCGGTGTGGCCCAAGACAAGACCTTTCCAGACAGAAGACTAACTACGAAAGCCACCTTAGACCGTTCTGTAGGAAATTGGTCCGACAACATCTCCAAATGTAGGAAACCACGGCAGAGATTAGAGTCCCCATCAAATATGTCCGGCAGAGACAAGCGGAGGCTAGGAGCGGCCACTCGCTGCAGAGGAGGTGCAGGAGCTGGCGGAGGAGATGGTTGCTGCTGTAGCAGTGGCAGAAGTTGCTGTAGCATGGCGGTCAACTGCGACAGCTGCTGTCCTTGTTGGGCGATTTGTTGGGATTGCTGGGCGACCACCGTGGATAGGTCAGCGAGACTTGGCAGCGGCACCTGAGCGGGATCCATGGCCGGATCTACTGTTATGATTCGGCTGGCTGGAGGTGGATCCTCTGTGTCAGAGAGGGATTGGCATGGACCGTACCGGTGGACCGGTTCTAAGTTGCTACTGGTATTCACCAGAGCCCGCCGCAAAGCGGGATGGTCTTGCTGCGGTGGTAGCAACCAGGTCGTATTCACCGGTAACAGCTCAACCTCTCTGAATGCGGAGACAGGCGCGGTACAAAAGGACAAGGCAAGAGCAAGGTCGGACGTAGCAGAAGGTCGGGGCAGGCGGCAAGGGTCGTAGTCAGGGGCAACAGCAGAAGGTCACAGGCTTGGGACATACACTAAACGCTTTCTCTGGCACGAGGCAACAAGATCCGGCAAAGCAGGGAAGGGGAAGTGAGGTTATATGAGCAGGGAGCAGGTGGAGGCTAATTAGACTGATTGGGCCAGGCACCAATCATTGGTGCACTGGCCCTTTTAATCTTAGAGAGCTGGCGCGCGCGCCCTAGAGAGCAGAGCCGCGCGCGCCAGAACGTGACAGCCGGGGACAGGGACAGGTAAGTGGCTTGGGATGCGACTCGCGAGCGGGCGCTTCCCGCTATGCGAATCGCATCCCCGTCGTGAATGTCAGTGCAGCGCTCCCGGTCAGCGGGTCTGACCGGGGCGCTGCAGAGAGGAGAACGCCGCGAGCGCTTCGGGGAGGAGCAGGGACCCGGAGCGCTCGGCGTAACAGTATTGTTCCGGTGTTTGTTGAGACGCTCTCGGAAGCACCATATTGTCCTCCCAACATACTGTAACCCCCACGGGCACTGGAGCAGATATATCACATATCTGGGTAAGCCAAACTTAAAGTTACCTGTTGTTATTAGAACGTTAGATGTTATGGTCACAGTGGATTTAAACCTCAATTTGCTAGGGACAACCAGGTTCCGGAGGGTACGTCCTCTGCGAAAAGTGAGTAGGGGTTTGGGGGGGGGGGAAGAATGGTACTCAGATGGGGGTCTTTTAGTAGGATAGCCCAATGTTTGTTGAGCACCTTTCTAATGTTGCTGTGTTCTTTGCTATAGGTGGTGACATAATTAGTAGAGCGATCCTGAGTGGGGTTGGTGGAGCTGGATTTGGGAGCCAAGCTATTTTTCTGTGAGCGGGCCAATGCTCTGTTATAAGAGGAATGCACCAGTGCAGCAGGATAGCCCTTGCCCTTAAACCATGCTTTTAATATGTTACTTTGGGCCCTAAAGTCGTCCTCTCTGGTGCAATTCCTATGGATTCTTATGAATTGTCCAAAAGGGACATTACACAACCAATTCTTGTAATGAGCCCTGTTAAAATTGAGATAACTATTATTATCCACTTGTTCAAAAAAAGGTTTGGTATATAGTGTATTACCATTATCGTGTGAGATAATCACATCTAGAAACACTGCATGGTTATTGTAAACAGATTGTGTGAACTGTAAGGACCAATTGTTGGTGTTTAGGTCTGCTTCCCCTCGAGAAGAAAAAAATATCATCAATTTAACGACGATAGTAAACACAGTTGAAATAAAGGGGGTGGGGGTATATAAATTCTTTTTCGAATAGCCCGACAAACAAATTTGCGAAACTGGGGGGGCGGACACTTTGGACCCCATCGCGGTACCAGTGTGTTGTAAGTAGATTTGGCCCAAAAACTAAAAATAATTGTGTTGCAGTATAAACATAAGGTCCTTCAGAATAAAATCTATTTGCACAGATGAGATATTAGAATCACTAGATAAAAAATGTGAGACTGCCTTGATCCCTAAGTCATGTTCAATAACTGTGTACATTGAAGAAATATCCATAGTGACCAGTAGGTATTCAGACGACCAGTTAACTTCCAGGATAGTATTGATGAAATCTGTGGTATCTTTGAGGTGAGATTTAAGTCCGATTACATGTTTCCTTGTGTTTTTTTTTACTTGCAGATGTACTTTGATTGTATTTTATTTATAAGTTGTGAGATATATGATGTCATCATCTTGGCTCTGCCCCCTTTGTATTGGCACCAATTTATGAACATAATTATACCCTGTTTGTACCTGTCATACCCATACTGATCTGAGGAAGAGGTGGCTCCCCTGAAACGCATCATCCACATTTTTATTGTTTTTATACTTCTTAATAAACCACTCCAGTGTTTGATATTATCCCTTCTTACTGGAACAAGCAGCACCATCGCAAGGGTTATCTTCTTCTTCCTACATTGGCTCTCATCAGAATTGGATTATTCGTTCTCCTGGAACAAGGGCATAGCAGCAGTTCCTCTTCATACTGGTAACCCACTTGTTGGGTTGATATGCGAATGTTGCATTCGCTCAAGGTGAGCGGCCACTACCTAAGGGCAAGTTGGCGCCTCAGTTGTTCTCTTCTTTTCCTTCTATTCTTAGGTGCTCTTCTGCTTTAGTAGGGTAGGTAATATCTCCTGGTCCTTCTTGCAGCCTTTTCCCTGTCTGGTGTATCATTGGTTACTAGAATTATATCACCACATTCATTATTCCTATATAGCAGGTGGTTACTTAGAATTTTGCTCTTTCATGTATCAGCTAGTGGGTTTCTCTTAATTTCGCTCTCTGCTGCAAAAAAAAAAGTATGCATGCTTTTCTTTCACAGGTTTCTGCTCAGTGCAAAGCAGACTCCGGGTTTCTGTTTTTGCTCCATTTCTTGGTTATTTAGTCTTTAGTTGGTTATTAGAGATGAGCGAATCGAAGTTGACGAATCCGAATTCGTTACGAATTTCATGAAAAATTTGATTTGCAACGAATACGAATATCGCCGCTATTCTATCGCGTGAATCGCTTCAGTAAACTCCATTTTACAGTGGTCCAGGCAATTGGAGACCTAAGATGGCGGATCCACATGTGAGTACATGGGGCAGGGGATTATGGGAGGGCGGGAAACAGTAGCGGGAATGAAGGTAGGCGGGCTGACCCTGAATCACATGTGAGATGCAGCCTATCAGTGTTCACTGACCCCTGTGATGTAACAGCCCTATATAATCGGCGGCCATCTTCCCTCTGGTCATTTCATCTATGCACGAGATAGGGAAAGGAAGTGACTGCACGTCTGTGTGCTGATCGCATACAACGGCGTTATACAGCATCCGACCGCTACGAGTAGCGGTGACATCAGCATTAGGGAAAGATACAGGGCACGGTGTTGCTGCAGTTCTGACCGAGAAGGATTCTAGCAAAACCTTGTATTCTCCTTACTCAATATAGCAGGCATAGAGGTGCTGCATAGCAGTCACCTGCGTCATAGATCTCACAGCTGTTTTACCTGTATGGAGCATCTAATCTCCTCTTTTTTCAGCCCAATTGAGTTTTTTCTGTTGCTCCACAAATGTGATTCTCACAATTGTGTGGCAGAGTGCAATTTAGGGTTTAATCCCTGTAAAAAAAAAATGCTGTGGTGCTGCCCAGTTGGGTCCTGCTGCTGTTCAGAAATAAGTCATATTAGTGTGGACTTTAGTGCCTTTTTACCATTTTTCACCTGTTACTCTGTGCTAAATTCAGTGTCATACCACACGTTATACACCTGCCGTTTTTCCTGCGTACAAATACGCTTTTTCAGTGGCCTTATCATTTCAAAGGGCCTACATGCAAGCAAATAGTGTGCCATATACTACCTTTTTTTCTGTCTCTGTGCTAAATTCAGTGTTATACCACACGTTATACACCTGCCGGTGTATGAAAGAAAAAAAAAAGTTTTTCCCGCGTACAAATACGCTTAACAGTGGCCTTATCATTGCAAAGGGCCTACATATAAGCAAATAGCGTACCATATACCACCTTTTTTCTGTGTCTGTGCTAAATTCAGTGTTATACCACACATTATACACCTGCCGCTGTATTAAAGAAAAAAAAAGTTTTCCTGCGTACAAATACGCTTAACAGTGCGCTCATCATTGCAAAGGGCATACATACAACCAAGTAGTGTACTATTTAGTACCTGTATTTCTGTCTCTGTGCTAAATTCAGGGCTATTCCACACATTAGTATACACCGGCTGTTGTATACAACAAAAAAAAAGAGTTTTTTCTGCTTAGAAATATGCATACCAGTGCGCTCATCATTGCAAAGGGCATACATACAATAAAGGAATGTACTATTTAGTAACTGTTATTCTATCTAGGGCCTATATACTTTGAAAGGACAGCCGTAAGTAATCGCCCGCTGCTGTTCTATACCCTCATAAACGCCCTAAGTATGTCAGGCAGGGAAGTGCCAGGACTTGCACAGAGAAGGGGCAGAGGCCTACATACGTCAGGCAGAGTTGGCAGCAGACTTGGGGCAAGTGGCAGCAGGAGTCGAAGCAATAGGCCTGAGCTCACGTTAACACCCAGCGGTCGTGTCGTCAACCCATCTCTCCTCGTCCTTTGGTTTGCACACTCATCCCCATCATCACAAGCGACATCTGACAACCCCAGTCAAGAGTCGGTGGGTTCCTCAGACACAACCCTCAGTTGGCATGGCCCGGGAGAAGTCCCCGTAATCCCATTGCCTTTGTCCTATGCTGTTCCCTCTCCCAAAGAAGTATCTCATGCTTTGGGTTCAGCTCCACTATTTAGTGAGGACGATGTAATAGAGCACAGTCAGCAGCTAATGGGCAGCCAAGAATGTGAGGAGACATGCGTCGCTTGCTCCGCAAGCGGGCAAGTAGTGATGTGGATAGTTACATGGGAGGCGATGTTTCAATTGTTCAGGGTCCTGAGGCAGACACTGTTGTGGAACACGAGGAGGACATCAGTGACGTGCACACATCTTTTGATGATGATGAAGCCGATCACCATTGGGAGCCGGGTGCAGAAGCCGGGGCTTCATCATCATCAGGAAAAGAGATTTGCTCTTTGTCTATGAGGCAGCAAGGCGGTAGCACGGTTCGCAATCAGCGTGGTGGTGGCAGTAGTGGAAATTCAGGAGCCAAACGTGCCAGGGGGAGATCACCTGCTTCGCGGCAAGCTACCATTCAGGGAGGTAGTGGTTCCTGGAGACGGCGCCAATAGCAGTGAAATAGTGCGGACTGCGGGTTAGAAAATCAGCTACTCTGCGGTGTGGTTGTTCTTCATAAAGAATCCGGAGGACCTTAGCGTAGTCACATGCAAAATCTGTCGGCAGAAAGTGAAGCGTGGCCAGGGTCCCAATCTCAGCACCACGGCCCTGCATCAACACATGATTCGCCACCATAAAGCGGCCTGGGATAACCATGGCTCCGATGTAGTGGTCCAGCCTGCCGCATCACCCAGTGGCAATCCGCTCCCTCCGTCGTCCAGCCGAGGCTCCACCACCTCAGCCGAAGGGAGCATTGTGTCAAACCCTCCTTCTTGCGCTCCTGCTTCTTCCGCACGTAGTCAGCCATTCAGCCTACAATCGATCGGCGAAGCCATGTCCAAGAGACAACAGTATGCGCCCACTCATCCAACGGCGCAGAAGTTGAATGTGCTCCTGTCCAAGTTGCTGGTGTTGCAGTCCCTCCCTTTCCAACTGGTGGACTCTGCAGCTTTCAGGGAATTGATGGCTTGTGCCGAGCCGAGGTGCAGAGTCCCAAGCCGTCATTTCTTTGCGAAGAAGGCAGTACCAGCCCTGCATAAGTTTGTACAAGAGAAGGTGGGCCAGTCCTTGAGCCTGTCGGTGTGTTCAAAAGTGCACGGCAGGGCCGTCGTGTGGAGCTGTAACTACGTGCAGGGACAATACATGTCTTTTTCGGCCCACTGGGTAAATGTTGTTCCTGCACAGCAAAAACAGCAACTTGGACAGGTCACGCCGATTCCTCCTCCACACTCTCGCTCCCAGGCAGTTGGTCCTTTTACAGTGTGCGCCTCCTCCTCACCTGTGTCCTCGGCCTCCACTGCACGTCCAAATCTCGGTGGCCCTTCATCGTACCACATGTGTAGGGCACAGGGGTGTCAAGCCGTCCTTCACATGGTTTGCCTTGGAGAACGGAGTCACACAGGGGAGGAACTGCTAAAGTTAATTAGGGAAGAAATCAGAGTATGGCTTACTCCACGAAATCTGGAAATGGGAACCATGGTGACCGACAATGGGAAGAACATTGTGGCCACCCTGCGACAAGGAAGTGTGAACCATTCGCCCTGCATGGCACACGTGTTGAATCTGGTTGTCAAGAAGTTCATCAAGTCTTCACCCCATTTGCAAGACGTCCTGACAATGGAAACTGTGCATGCACTTCAGCCACTCGTACACCGCCAAGCACACTTTGCTTGAGCTGCAGTGTCAGAATGGTATCCCACAACATAGTCTCATTTGTGACGTTGCCACACGTTGGAATTCCACCCTCCATATGTTGGACAGACTATACGAACAAAGAAAAGCTATCACGGATTTTTTGATGATACAAGCAGATAGGTGTACTCCCCAGTGTGACTTCAATGTGAACGAGTGGCAGCTCATACGTGACACCTGCCGTTTGCTGAGGCCCTTTGAGGAAGCCACATTTTTTGTTAGTCGCTCTAATTATGCCATGAACGGCGTAATTCCACTCCTACATTTCCTCCAAAAAATGATTGAAAACATGGCTGGTCACTGCAATGGAGACATTGCACCTACATCAGAAGGCTACATGAGTCCTGTGGGGGATGAACTGGAGGAGGATGATGAGGGGCAGAGCGGAGCACAGTTTACGGTGGATGAGATGGCCGGTGTTTCTGGTCATTGGACAGGAGAGGAGGAGCAGAAGCAGCCAGAGGAGCTGGAGGGTTATTACGAGGGAGGTGAGCCAGAGGACCCAGACACACCATGGGAGTATGCAGTGGAGATGGAGGCAGGTAGTCCCAGCGAGTCACTGTCACAAATGGCACGATGCATGCTGAGTTGCTTGCGTAGTAACCCCAGAATTGTCAAAATTCGTCAGCGCGATGACTTCTAGATCTCCACCTTATTAGACCCTCGCTACTGGCCCAGAATGGGGGCCTTTTTTACACCCACTGAGAGGGAGGACAAACTGACCTATTTCAGGGAGCTTCTACGTAGTCGGTTGGCCGATGCCACATGGTCCATCCACTCGCAGGTCTGACTCAGGGGGCCCTCTGCGCTCACCTTCCACTGCCACGGCTGCTGGGGAGGGGAGGGGTGGCAGGAGCAGTACCGGCTCAATCAGCAGCAGCCTGAGTCTACAGTCACTGATGAGTAGCTTCCTTCAGCCGCATAGTGAAGCTACTAATCAGCAGCAGGTGGACATGGAGCAGGACCTGAACCAGCAGGTGGTGGCTTACCTCTACATGACCCTGCCAACAACTATTGAAGATCCGCTAGACTTCTGGTCAGCCAAACTCGTTTTATGGCCGCAACTAACGGAGTTTGCCCTGGAAAAGCTGTCCTGCCCGGCCAGTAGTGTGCCATCAGAGTGGATGTTTAGTGCGGCCGGGGCCATAGTCACCCCAAGGCGAACTCGTCTGTCCACTAAAATTGTGGAGAGACTGACGTTTGGCAAGATGAATCAAGGATGGATCAGCCAGGATTTCCAGCCACCAATGACAGATGGGTCTGAGTAGATTGACCATGCTCCTAGAATAAAATTTTCTCTATTGTGGTTGGTTATGAAACCCTCTGGGGCAGACCTGGGCATTGTACGGCCCGCTTGCCACATACGGCCCTTCATTGGCTCTGACTGGCCCGCGCTGATTGGGGGACAACTATGCTGCCTAATCTGGGGGACAACTATGCCCCTAATCTGGGGACATCTATGCTGCCTAATCCGGGGGACAACTATGCTCCTTATCTGGGGGAAAACTATGCTCCTAATCTGAGGGACAACCAACCTCCTAATCTGGTGGACATCTATGCTGCCTAATCTGGGGGACAAGTATTCTCCTAATCTGGGGGACATCTATGCTGCCAACTCTGGGGGACAAGTATGCTCCTAACCTGGGGGACATCTATGCTGCCTAATCTGGGTGACATCTATGCTGCCTAATCTGGGGGACAACTAACTTCCTAATCTGGGGGACATCTATGCTGCCTAATCTGGGTGACATCTATGCTGCCTAATCTGGTGGACATCTATGCTGCCTAATCTGGGGGACAAGTATGCTCCTAATTTGGGGGACATCTATGCTGCCTAATCTGGGTGACATCTATGCTGCCTAATCTGGGGGACAACTATGCTCCTAATCTGGGGGACATCTATGCTGCCTAATCTGGGGGACATCTATGCTGCCTAATCTGGGTGACATCTATGCTGCCTAATCTGGTGGACATCTATTCTGCTTAATCTGGGGGACAAGTATGCTCCTAATCTAAGGGACATCTATGCTGCCTACTCTGGGGGACAAGTATGCTCCTAATGTGGGGGACATCTATGCTGCCTAATCTGGGTGACATCTATGCTTCCTAATCTGGGGGACAACTATGCTCCTAATCTGGGGGACATCTATGCTGCCTAATCTGGGGGACATCTATGCTGCCTAATCTGGGTGACATCTATGCTGCCTAATCTGGGGGACAACTATGCTCCTTATCTGGGTAACAACTATGCTCCTAATCTGGGGGACAACTAAGATCCTAATCTGGTGGACATCTATGCTGCCTAATCTGGGGGACAACTAACTTCCTAATCTGGGGGACATCTATGCTGCCTAATCTGGGTGACATCTATGCTGCCTAATCTGGGTGACATCTATGCTGCCTAATCTGGTGGACATCTATGCCGCCTAATCTGGGGGACAAGTATGCTCCTAATTTGGGGGACATCTATGCTGCCTAATCTGGGTGACATCTATGCTGCCTAATCTGGGGGACAACTATGCTCCTAATCTGGGGGACATCTATGCTGCCTAATCTGGGGGACATCTATGCTGCCTAATCTGGGTGACATCTATGCTGCCTAATCTGGTGGACATCTATGCTGCTTAATCTGGGGGACAAGTATGCTCCTAATCTAAGGGACATCTATGCTGCCTACTCTGGGGGACAAGCATGCTCCTAATGTGGGGGACATCTATGCTGCCTAATCTGGGTGACATCTATGCTTCCTAATCTGGGGGACAACTATGCTCCTAATCTGGGGGACATCTATGCTGCCTAATCTGGGGGACATCTATGCTGCCTAATCTGGGTGACATCTATGCTGCCTAATCTGGGGGACAACTATGCTCCTTATCTGGGTAACAACTATGCTCCTAATCTGGGGGACAACTAAGTTCCTAATCTGGTGGACATCTATGCTGCCTAATCTGGGGGACAACTAAGATCCTAATCTGGTGGACATCTATGCTGCCTACTCTGGGGGACAAGTATGCTCCTAATCTGGGGGACATCTATGCTTCCTAATCTTTGGGACAACTAACATCCTAATCTGGTGGACAACTAAACTCCTTATCTGGGGGACAACTATGCTCCTAATCTGGTGGACATCTATGCTGCATAATCTGGGGGACAACTAAACTCCTAATCTGGTTGACATCTATGCTGCCTAATCTGGGGGACAAGTATGCTCCTAATGTGGGGGACATCTATGCTGCCTAATCTGGGGACATCTATGCTGCCTAATCTGGGGGACAACTATGCTCCTAATCTGGGGGACATCTATGCTGCCTAATCTGGGGGACATCCATGCTGCCTAATCTGGGGGACATCTATGCTGCCTAATCTGGGTGACATCTATGCTCCCTAATCTGGGGGACATCTATGCTGCCTAATCTGGGGGACAAGTATGCTCCTAATCCGGGGGACATCTATGCTGCCTACTGTGGGGGACAAGTATGCTCCTAATCTGGGGAACATCTATGCTGCCTAATCTGGGGGACATCTATGCTGCCTAATCTGGTGGACATCTATGCTGCCTAATCTGGGGGACAAGTATGCTCCTAATCTGGGGGACATCTATGCTGCCAACTCTGGGGGACAAGTATGCTCCTAATCTGGGGGACATCTATGCTGCCTAATCTGGGTGACATCTATGCTTCCTAATCTGGGGGACAACTATGCTCCTAATCTGGGGGACATCTATGCTGCCTAATCTGGGGGACATCTATGCTGCCTAATCTGGGTGACATCTATGCTGCCTACTCTGGGGGACAACTATGCTCCTTATCTGGGTAACAACTATGCTCCTAATCTGGGAGACAACTAAGATCCTAATCTGGTGGACATCTATGCTGCCTAATCTAGGGGACAACTAAACTCCTAATCTGGTGGACATCTATGCTGCCTACTCTGGGGGACAAGTATGCTCCTAATCTGGGGGACATCTATGCTGCCTAATCTGGGGGACATGTATGCTGCCTAATCTGGATGATATTTATGCTGCCTAATCTTGGGGACAACTAAGCTCCTTATCTGGGGGACAACTATGCTCCTAATCTGGGGGACAGCTAAACTCCTAATCTGGTGGACATCTATGCTGCCTAATCTGGGGGACAACTAAACTCCTAATCTGGTGGACATCTATGCTGCCTAATCTGGGGGACAAGTATGCTCCTAATGTGGGGGACATCTATGCTGCCTAATCTGGGGGACATCTATGCTGCCTAATCTGGGGGACATCTATGCTGCCTAATCTGGGGGACATCTATGCTGCCTAATCTGGGGGACATCTATGCTGCCTAATCTGGGGGACAAGTATGCTCCTAATCTGGGGGACATCTATGATGCCTACTCTGGGGGACAAGTATGCTCCTAATCTGGGGCACATCTATGCTGCCTAATCTGGGGGACAACTATGCTCCTTATCTGGGGGACAACTATGCTTCTAATCTGGGGGACATGTATGCTGCCTAATCTGGGGGACATCTATGCTGCCTAATCTGGGAGACAACTATGCTCCTAATATGGGGAAAACTGATGCGTCTGGCCTTGGGCCTATCATTTTTTGAAGTTTAGCAGTAGCTAAATACATGATTAATGCAAATGTCAACATTGATCTTTAAATGTAAGGGGTTATGAAACCATCGTGGGTACTGTGAATGACTGCTCCAGACTCATTCTGTGTCTTTCACAAACTACTTGCCTCCCTGGTGCCTCAGGCCATGGGCCTATAATTTTTTTAAGTTTAGCAGTAGCTAAATACATGCTTAACCACTTAAGGACCTAGGGCGTATGGATACGCCTTGACGTCCTGGTACTTAAGGACGCCCGTGGGAATTTCGGTCCCCGCCGCGCGCCGGGGGGGGGACCGGGCCGGGGTGACTGCTGATATCAATCAGCAGGCACCCCGTGCAAATGCCCAGGGGGGTCATCAGATGCCCCCCCGTCGGCGATCGGCGCAAATCGCAAGTGAATTCACACTTGCGATTTGCGACGATTCCGAGTCATTCGGGTCTATGGTGACCCGGTGATCCGGAATAGAAGGTGGATCGCGGTTGTCTAAGACACCCACGATCCCCCTGTAGGCATAGGAGTGAGGTGGCAGGGTTGCCACCCCTCCTATCCCTGCTATTGGTCTGCTATTGATCGTCAGAGGCGACGACCAATAGCAGACCGGGGGGCGGGGGGGTTAACTTTCGTTTCTCCCCTCCTGCCCACCCACAATAGGCGGGGCAGAACGGGGAACCGAAGGGGACGTCCACTTACCCGTCCGGAGGCTGCGGCGACGTTGATCGGCGGGCGGCGTCACGTGCGTCTGAAGAGGACGGCTGCCGGGATCCTACAGAAGCCGGTAAGTCGATCTGGAGGGCTACAGTCTGAGATCGTGGTCTCTAACTGTAGCCCTCCAGATGTTGCAAAACTACAACTCCCAGTATGCCCAGACAGCTGTTTGGGCATGCTGGAATATGTAGTTTTGCAACAGCTGGAGGGCTGCAGTTTGAGACCACTATACAGTGGTCTCTAAACTATATCTCCAGATGTTGCAAAACTACAACTCCTAGCATGCCCACATAGCTGTTTGTTGTCTGGGCATGCTGGGAGTTGTAGTTTTGCAACATCTGGAGGTCCACAGTTTGGAGATCACTGTGCAGTGGTCTAAAAACTGTAGCTCTCCAGATGTTGCAAAACTGCAATTCCCAGCATGCCCAGAAAGCAAACAGCTGTCTCGGCATGCTGGGAGTTGTAGTTGGGTACCTCCAGCTGTTGCATAACTACATCTCCCAGCATGCCCTTCGGTGATTAGTACATGCTGGGAGTTGTAGTTTTGCAACAGCTGGAGGCACACTGGTTGGAAAATATTGAGTTAGGTAACAGAACCTAACTGAAGGTTTTCCAACCAGTGTGCCTCCAGCTGTTGCAAAAGTACAACTCCCAGCATGCACGGTCTGTCAGTACATGCTGAGAGTTGTAGTTTTGAAACAGCTGGAGGTTTGCCCCCCCCCCCATGTGAATGTACAGGGTACATTCACATAGGCGGGTTTACAGTAAATTTCCTGCTTCAAGTTTGGACTGCGGCAAATTTTTCGCTGCAGCGCAAACTCCTATCGGGAAATTCACCGTAACCCGCCAGTGTGAATGTACCCTAAAAACACTACACTACACTAACACCTAATAAAGGGTAAAACACTACATATACTCCCCTTACACTGTCCCCCCCCCCCCCCCATAAACAATTTAAAATGTCTTGTACGGCAGGGTTTCCAAAACGGAGCCTTCAGCTGTTGCAAAACAACAACTCCCAGCATTTCTGGACAGCCACTGACTGTCCAGGCATGCTGGGAGTTTAGCAACAGCTGGAGGCACCCTGTTTGGGAATCACTGGCGTAGAATACCCCTATGTCCACCCCTATGCAATCCCTAATTTAGTCCTCAAATGCGCATGGTGCTCTCTTACTTCGGAGCCCTGTCTTATTTCAAGGAAACAGTTTAGGGCCATATAGGGGGTATCGCCGTACTCGGGAGAAATTGCACTACAAATTTTGGGGGTCTTTTTTCCTTTTACCGATTGTGAAAAGGAAAAGTTGGGGGCTACACCAGCCTGTTAGTGTAAAAAAAATAAAACATTTTACACTAACCTGCTGGTGTTGCCCCATACTTTTTATTTCCACAAGAGGTAAAAGGAAAAAAAGACCCCAAAAATTTGTAACGCAATTTCTCCTGAGTACGGAAATACCCCAGATGTGGGCGTAAAATGCTCTGCGGGCGCACAACAAGGCTCAGGAGTGAGAGCGCACCATGTACATTTGAGGCCTAAATTGGTGATTTGCACAGGGGTGGCTGATTTTACAGCGGTTCTGACAAACGCAAAAAAAAAAAATACCCACATGTGACCCCATTTTGGAAACTACACCCCTCACCGAACGTGACAAGGGGTATAGTGAGCCTGAACACCCCACAGGTGTTTGACGAATTTTCATTAAAGTTGGATGGGAAAATGAAAAAATTATATTTTTTCACTAAAATGCTGGTGTAACCCTAAATTTTTCATTTTCACAAGGGAAAATAGGAAAAAAGCCCCCCCCAAATTTGTAACCCCATCTCTTCTGAGTAAGAACATACCCCATATGTGAATTTAAAGTACTCTGCGGGTGAACTACAATGCTCAGAAGAGAAGGAGCGCCATTGGGATTTTGTAGAGAAAATTTGTCCGGAATTGAAGGCCACGTGTTTACAAAGCCCCCATAGTGCCAGAACAATGGACCCCCGACACACGTGGAAACTACACCCCTCACGTAATGTAATACAACAGTGGACCCCCCCACATGTGACCCCATTTTGGAAACTACACCCCTCACGTAATGTAATAAGGGGTACATTGAGAATTTACGCCCCACAGGTGTCTGACAGATTTTTGGAACAGTGGTCCGTAAAAATGAAAAATTAAATTTTTCATTTGCACAGCACACTGTTCCAAAGATCTGTGGGGTGTAAATACTCACTGCACCCCTTATTAAATTCTGTGAGGGGTGTAGTTTCCAAAATGGGGTCACATGTGGGGGGGTCCACTGTTCTGGCACCACGGGGGGCTTTGTAAATGCACATGGCCCCTGACTACCATTCCAAACTAATTCTCTTTCCAAAAGCTCAATGGCGCTCCTCCTCTTCTGAGCATTGTAGTTCGCCAGCATAGCATTTTACGTCCTAACATGGGGTATTTCCATACTCAGAAGAAATGGGGATACAAATTTTGGGGGTCATTTTCTCCTATTACTCCTTGTAAAAATGTAAAATTTAGGGGAAAAACTGCATTTTAGTAAAAAAAAAAAAATGTTTTCATTTACACATCCAACTTTAACGAAAAGTCGTCAAACACCTGTGGGGTGTAAAGGCTCAGTGGACCCCTTGTTACGTTGCTTGAGGGGTGTAGTTTCCAAAATAGTATGCCATGTGGGTATTTTTTGCTGTTCTGGCACCACAGGGGCTTCCTAAATGCGACATGCCCCCAAAAAACCATTTCAGCAAAAGTTGCTTTCAAAAAGCCAAATGTGACTCCTTCTCTTCTGAGCATTGTAGTTCGCCCGCAAAGCATTTTACGTCCTAACATGGGGTATTTCCATACTCAGAAGAGATGGGGTTACAAATTTGGGGGGGCATTTTCTCCCATTACCCTTTGTAAAAATGGTAAATTTGGGGGAAAAACTGCACTTTAGTGAAAAATTTTTTTTTTCATTTACACATCCGAATTTAACGAAAAGTCGTCAAACACCTGTGGGGTGTTAAGTCTCACTGGACCCCTTGTTACGTGCCTTTAGGGGTCTAGTTTCCAAAATGGTATGCCATGTTGGGGTTTTCTGCTGTTCTGGCACCATAGGGGCTTCCTAAATGTGATATGCCCCCCAAAAACCATTTCAGCAAAATTCCCTCTCCAAAATCCCATTGTCGCTCCTTCCCTTCTGAGCCCTCTAGTGCACCCGCCGAATACTTGACATACAGATATGAGGTATTTCCTTACTCGAGAGAAATTGGGTTACAAATTTTGGGGGGATTTTTCATCTATTACCCCTTGTAAAAATTCAAAAACTGGCTCTACAAGAACATGCGAGTGTAAAAAATGAAGATTTTGAATTTTCTCCTTCACTTTGCTGCTATTCCTGTGAAACACCTAAAGGGTTAACACACTTACTGAATGTCATTTTGAATACTTTGAGGGGTGCAGTTTTTATAATGGGGTCATTTGTGGGGTAATTCTAATATGAAGCCCCTTCAAATCCACTTCAAAATTGAACTGGTCCCTGAAAAATTCCGATTTTGAAAATTTTGTGAAAAATTGGAAAATTGCTGCTGAACTTTGAAGCCCTCTGATGTCTTCCAAAAGTAAAAACATGTCAATTTTATGATGCAAACATAAAGTAGACATATTGTATATGTGAATCAATGTATAATTTATTTGGAATATCCATTTTCCTTACAAGCAGTGAGCTTCAAAGTTAAAAAAAAATGCTAAATTTTAAATTTTTTCATCAAATTTTGGAATTTTTCACCAAGAAATTATGCAAGTATCGACAAATTTTTACCATTAACATAAAGTAGAATATGTCACGAAAAAACAATCTCGGAATCAGAATGAAAGGTAAAAGCATCCCAGAGTTATTAATGCTTGAAGTGACAGTGGTCAGATGTTCAAAAAATGGCCGGTCCTTAAGGTATATTTGGGCTTGGTCCTTAAGGGGTTAATGCAAATGTAAACATTGATCTTTAAATGTAAGGGGTTATGAAAACCTCTTGGGTACTGCAAATGCATGATTCAGACTCATTCTGTGTCTTTCAGGAACTACTTGCCTCCCTGGTGCCTCTGGCCTTGGGCCTTAAAGTTTTGGATGTTTAGCAGTAGCTAAATACATGCTTAATGCAAATTTCAACAATGATCATTAAATTTTCGGCACTCTGCCAGGGCCTTCTCCTACCCCGCCTGGGCCGATCCGAGGACCTCACTAACCGACTCACTAACTTATCCAATCGCTTATAGCGACGGGCGGTGTGTACAAAGGGCAGGGACTTAATCAACGCCAGCTTATGACCCTCACTTACTGGTAATTCCTCGTTTTAAGGTTAAATAATTGCAATCCCAGATTCCTATCACAAACTGGTTTCAGCGTGCAACACGCACCTGTCCTTGAAAGATAGAGACACGCTAATCCGTTCAGTGGAGCGCTAGTGCGGCCCAGGACATCTGAGGCCATGACACACCTGTTATTGCTCTATCTCGCAATTGATCGGGCAAGGTATGCCGCAGAGGTGGGGCCTGGGTCTGGGAATTTAAAATTTTTGGATTGCGGGTGCTACCAAAAAAGATGGACACACCCTAATCCGTTCAGTGGAGCTCTCCTGCGGCCCCGGACATCTGAGGGCATAACACACCTGTTATTGCTCGATCTCAGGAGAAGGGGGGTTCATCATCGGGAGAAGAGAGTTGCAGGTTGCCCTTGAGTCAGCAAGGCAGTAGCACGGTTGGCAGTCAGCGTGGTGTGGCAGTATTGGAAATTCTGGAGCCAAACGTGCCTGGGGGATACCACCTACTTCGCGGCAGCTTACCTTTCCGGGAGTTAGCGGGTTACCAGCACCGGTCGATGAAAGACACGCTAATCCATTCAGTGGAGCGCGTCTGCGGCCCCGGAAATCTGAGGTCAAAACACACCTGGTATTGCTCGATCTCGCAATTGATCGTGCAAAGGTAGGGGGTTATTAAAGCCTCTTGGGTACTGCTGAGGCCTACTCCTGACTGCTCCTGGTGTAATGTATGGGGTAATTAAACACTCTTGGGTAGTGTTTATTTTTTAATTTACTGATAATTTTATCGGTAATAAAATTAAAGTTTCCAGAATGCTAATTGTTACACAACGGAACGCTTGTTGCGTGTGATTTTTTAATGAAAATTAATTAAAAAAATACGGACAGGGATTAACTCTGCTTCATCATTTTGGGCGAAAAAAGTCCTTTGGTGATCTGATCTTTTGGAGACAGATGCGCTTACACACATATTGAATTAGTTTTTATAAAAAAAATTCAAACATTGTGGGGTTTATTATTTTTGAGAAGAAAGTTTTTGGGTGGTCCACCGTCCTGCATTATAGAGTCTTGTGAACTGTTGGATATGCGCTTGTTCTTACACAAAGGTATTTCTTTAAAAAAATTTGAAAATGTTGTTGTTTTTTGGAGGGGGATTGTGAAGCCCGGGTGTGTACTGGTGCATCAGCCAACTCCAGGCTGTGTCATTCAGGCAATATATGGATTCCTGATGCCGCAGAGGTGGGGCCTGGGTCTGGAAAGTTCTAATTTTTGGATAGCAGGTGCTACCTATGAGAAATCTTTGTCAAAAATGTCATATATTGTGCTGTTGTTTTTTTTTTTTTTTTTTTTGGGGGGGGGGGATATTTAAGCCCTGTTGTGTAGTGTACTAGTGCATCAGCCAACTCCACGCTGTGCCATTCAGCCACTAAATGGTCTCCTCTTGCTGCCAACATGTCCACGCTGTGTCATTCAGCCACTGCATGGTGTCCTCATGCTGCCAACACCTCCACGCTGTGCCATTCAGACACTATATGGTGTCCTCATGCTGCCAACAACTATATGTGCCAACACCTCCATGCTGTGCCATTCAGCCATTATATGGTGTCCTCATGCTGCCAACACCTCCACGCTGTGCCATTCAGCCACTATATGGTGTCCTCATGCTGCCAACAACTCCACGCTGTGCCATTCATCCACTATATGGTGTCCTCATGCTGCCAACACCTCCGCGCTATGTCATTCAGTCACTATATGGTCTCCTGACACTGATGCCAAAACCAGGCTCTGTCATTGTGCTGCTGTGCGGCAGCGATGCCGGTAATCTGCATGCTATTCTGAATAACAATATTATTTCACTACCCCAGCACACTCCATATGCGTTTGAGGACACAGCAAAGTGCTACCTATGAGAAATCTTTGTCAAAAATTTCATATATTGTGCTGTTGTTTTTATTTTTATTTTTTTTTTGGGGGGGGGGATATTGAAGCCCTGTTGTGTAGTGTACTAGTGCATCAGCCAACTCCACGCTGTGCCATTCAGCCACTAAATGGTCTCCTCTTGCTGCCAACATGTCCACGCTGTGCCATTCAGCCACTATATGGTGTCCTCATGCTGCCAACACCTCCACGCTGTGCCATTCAGCCACTATATGGTGTCCTCATGTTGCCAACACCTCCACGCTGTGCCCTTCAGCCACTATATGGTGTCCTCATGCTGCCAACACCTCCACGCTGTGCCATTCAGCCACTATATGGTGTCCTCATGCTGCCAACACCTCCACGCTGTGCCATTCATCCACTATATGGTGTCCTCATGTTGCCAACACCTCCATGCTGTGCCATTCAGCCACTATATGGTGTCCTCATGCTGCCAACACCTCCACGCTGTGCCATTCATCCACTATATGGTGTCCTCATGCTGCCAACACCTCCACGCTGTGCCATTCAGCCACTATATGGTGTCCTCATGCTGCCAACACCTCCGCACTATGTTATTCAGTCACTATATAGTGTCCTCATGCTGCCAACACCTCAGCGCTGTGCCATTCAGCCACTATATGGTGTCCTCATGCTGCCAACACCTCCACGCTGTGCCATTCAGCCACTATATGGTGTCCTCATGCTGCCAACAACTCCACGCTGTGCCATTCATCCACTATATGGTGTCCTCATGCTGCCAACACCTCCACGCTATGTCATTCAGTCACTATATGGTCTCCTGACACTGATGCCAAAACAAGGCTCTGTCATTGTGCTGCTGTGCGGCAGCGATGCCGGTAATCTGCATGCTATTCTGAATAACAATATTATTTCACTACCCCAGCACACTCCATATGCGTTTTAGGACACAGCAAAGTGTTCAATACCCCTATAGAGGCTGTATGTAGACTAGAAATAGCCTTTTTTAATATCGCTTCGCTGCAAACAAATTCGGATCGAAACAAACTTTTCGTGAAAATTCGGCGAATCAGCTGAATTTAATTTTTGAAAAGTTCGCTCATCTCTATTGGTTATAGTCTTTTTTTGCATACGTGTTATTTTGACATGCCTATATGGGTTCTCTTTTTCCACTTTTAGGCTCACCATCATGGGGCGCTGTGGAAGGGAGGCATATTTGCAATCTGACTTTTTCTTTGCTTACTCCAGGCAAGTTTTTTTTAGGTTGTTCAGTTTTCCTTGTATCTTGCTTGGTGTTTCAGTTGGTGGTATTTCAATAATTTTTTCTCACGTTCTCCGTTCTTCTGACTCAGGTTCCTCTAGCTGTCACGTTTAGTAGTATACATGGCTACTTCTTTTCACCTTGGTATAGTCTTGATGGTATCAGTATCAAATCACTTCACTATATTGTTTTAGCTCGCCTGCCACGGACGCAGGTTTACGTTTTAGCAGTTACCTTATCAGGCATGCGTTTTATTCACCTCCACATTTTGGTTAGCTCTTTTGTTATCAAGCACTCGTTTTTTCTTGGTGGGTGGTTTATGGATTGCAGTATCCTTGGTGGTACAGTTTGTTTTATGCATTGTTTTTTTGTTTGCTTTTTTAACTCTTGCCTGCCACTGCAGCAGGTTTACGTTTATCACTGGGTACTCTTTGTCTATTGTTTCAGCTCAGGTCTTGTTTTTCTATTGGTACGCGCTCTTAGCACGTTGTTTGCGGGCCCATCACATTGGGACTTACGTTGGATTCTGTTCCACGGTTAGGTTGGCCTTCACGATTCTGGGCCCATGTTTTCCTCAGTGCTTTGTTTCACGGGCTGGGGCACCCTCACTTTTTACGGTTTGCTTCTTGGGCATCTTGCATGCCACTTTTTGTATTTGTATTAATTATGAAAAGTTCGGCAAGAATGTTGGGCTCGCGTTATAGGTTACTCTGCCTATTTGTCACGGTTTCCAGCAGGCCTTGTTATGTGTTTTTTTTGTTAGTCTCACTTGGGTGTTATCTTTTAGAATTTTATCCTTTCTTGTTTAAACACTGTACTTCCTGTGAAGGGGGATTTTCTGTCAGAATGTTCATGGTTTGTTTGTTTATATTCATAGTTTCTTTGGTTTCAGCTGAGCAGATATTTTACAGGGAATTTTCTCTTATCTTTCTTATCAGGTTTCAGTCTATAGTGCGGGCCACACAATTCTTTTCAGCTGCCACGTTTGTTACGTTGTTAAGTCCATGTAAGATCTCAGTAGGTTTTCACTTAGTTGAGGGTCAGTCACCTTGGTTCACTGGGGTTGCTTGTGGTCATGTTTTCATATCTTGGCATGTCTTGTTTCTTTTAATGGTCTTACATGAGTTTCTAACATTTACACATTTACAGTATGTCTCATACCTCTGATATCGAGGACGCCTTGTCAGTGCCAGAAACTCCGGCGTCCGAGCACGGTAGTTTCCCGTCTCTAAGGAACTGGACCATTCCTAAACTCACAGTTGAATTGACCAAAAGAGGAATTCACTACCCGGCTTCAGCAAGGAAGGCAGAGCTTTATAGACTTTTAATGTCCGAACCAGCGGGTCCGGCTATGTCCACCATTATGCTTTCCCTGGCTCAGCTGCATGCCATGATCAACAGCATTTCTACCTCTGTCTCAGATTTGCATTCCAGGCTACAGGTGGTATAGGCTAAGGAACTAACAGCTTGTCCGGCCAAACCAGTGGCCCCAGTTGCTTCTACTTTGCAGATGGTCACCACAGGTAGGGGCATGGCTATACCGGACATCTCACCTTCACACTTTGTGCCAGGTAACAATAAGAAAGATATTCTCAAGGGTAAAGATGTCAATTTAGCCTCCCTTTTAATAGCTATGACATTGTTGAAAACAAAACCATCGCTTGAGGCGATGTTTCAGTAGTTCTCAAATCCAAAGATGCTCGCCTTAACAAAAAGTTGTCCCTTGCTGAGTTCATGCTGGCTTTTAGTCATTTTAGGGATATCGTTTTTTCTGCCCATCCTGAGAGGTGAGAGGAGCTGGATATTTGTTTATACCGTGTCATGGACCTGAAGCTTAAATATAGTGGTTACACATTCTATGACTACCATCGCTCATTCTCAGCGAAGGCAGCAGCAACTCTAGCGCAATTTCAGCATGTTACAAACTGGACCTCCATGAACATGAAGCTTTTTTGCCACCTCTTCACGGGGCTTAAATCCCTGGTTTGTGCCACTTGCCAGTCTATCTTCCATTCTACTGAGTGGTGTCCTAATGCCAGTTCCTCCGCCTCTGAAGACAAAACAGCTTCCAGTAGTGCTGTTTCTCTGCAGAAACCTGGTCAAGCCACAAACAAATTAGGTAGCCCAATAGTTTTCCTGGGCAAGACTCAAGTTTGTAATAGTTACAATCTCTCAGTTTGAAACTATAATAAGTGTAGAGCTCCCCATGTGTGTTTGGTTTGTTTCAGGGCGCATCCTAAATCAGCATGTCCTCAGAGGTTCGTTCTACATTCATTCAAAAATGTAGGCCAGGCTCCCAGAAGAAAAATTGTCAAAAAAGATCAGGGAGGTCATCCATAAAGCAGTAATTTCCAGAATTTCCATCAAAGTTGAGCTTTAGTCCCTTTTGGGGATGTTAGATTTTGCAACCAGAATTATGCCTCAAGGTACGGCCTGTACATCAATGTATTGCAATTACTCTCTGCTGCACCTGAACAAGACGGTCCTATCTCGCTAGATGCTCAGTTGATGTCTGATTTAGCCATGTGGGATCTTTTCTTAGCTAACTGGAACAGAATTTCACTATTTGTTCCTCAAATCTCTGCTTCATCCCCCATGGTTTACTTAGATGCGGCAGACTCTAAGGGCTTTGCAGTAATTTTCAAAGAGCAATGGTTTGTGGGGACATGGCCTGTTGAGTACACGTCAGTTGTAGCTTCTTTTGCATCTTCACCACTCCACGAAATTTACCCTATAGGGGCAACCGCCTAAGTCTGGGGTTCTTCATGGGCCAATTCTTAAGTGATTATCATTACAGATTATTTAGTGGTTGTTGAAATTTTCAATACAAGTAGGTCAACATCAGCTTAGGTCATGTCTTTTTTACGTATGTTAGTTTGGCTGTCCCTCCTGTACAATTTTCATTTTACCTTTAGGCACATTCAGTGTTCTCTGAACTGCGCAGCAGATGCCTTATTACCATTCCAATCACTAGCCATGGATTAGAAACACATATCTGCAGCTAAGTTTTTCATCAAGAAATCTTCCCTTAACATGGCTAGGAACTATCAGACCACCTGGTACACTGTTACTAGATTCAAGGTCCTCCATCCACAGGGAGACACCAGGGTGTTAACCTACATCATGGCTTTTATAGCCTACTGCAACTCAGATCTTAAGCTTTCGTACAATGCCATAAAATTGTACCAGGTCGGGGTTCAGTATTTTTTCATGCTAGAAAAATTCCAGATATGGAATCAGTATTTACATCCCAAGCAAATAAAGCACTTCTCAGGGTTATTCAAAAGAGTGGTTCAGACAGAGCCCCCAGTAGGCAACCAGTGTCGGGAGAACTTTTAAAGAAACTTTCTGCCTCCCTAGATTCAGATCCTTTTGGCCATCACTCCAGCAGCATTATTAAAGAAGCCATGCATTTAAGTTTTTATGTTTTTCTAAGACCTATGGAATTCGCCAGGACATCTTCCAGGCACAAGAGGGGGTCAGCTGGTCTGGTGTAAAGTTCATTTTATAATATACCTCATGTCCCCCAAAACTTCTCAAGTTGGTCCGCCGTTAGAAGTCAGATATTTCAGAACTTCAATGAGTGGTGTCCAGTCAAGGTTTTGAATGATTTATTGTTGTTACTGTGTGATTGCCCTGCTTCTAGTTTGTTGCTTCCTTTTCAGGTGTATGCCATTACGTATTTTTTGCCATATAAGACGCACTTTTTCTTCCCCAAAACTGGGGGGAAAGTTAGTGCGTCTTATACGGTGAATATCCAATTGGTATAGGTCACAGCAAAAAGTATGCAGACTCCTAATTTCAAAAAGGCTGTGGTCTTTATTTAGGTCATCAGCAATGCAACGTTTCGTCTATAGTGTAGCCTTTGTCAAGCATGCTTGACAAAGGCTACACTATAGCCGAAACGTTGCATTGCTGATGACCTAAATAAAGACCACAGCCTTTTTGAAATTGGGAGTCTGCATACTTTTTGCTGTGACCTATACCAATTGGATGTTCTATATCTGGACTGGTTATCCGGATGGTCACGGGCATAAGAGCAGGGACTAGTGCTGTCTTCCTCCTTGGACGTGTTTATACGGTGAATACACGCCTATCGCGGCGGTCCCTGTGGCCATCAACGGCCGGGACCCGCGGCTAATACAGGACATCACCGATCGCGGTGATGCCCTGTATTAACCCTTCAGACGCGGCGATCAAAGCTGTCGGCCGCGTCTGAAGGGAAAGTGACACTAACCCGGCTGCTCAGTTGGGCTGTTTGGGACCGCAGCGGTGAAATCGCGGCGGTCCTAACAGCTTACAGGACCTTACCTGTCTCCTCGGTGTCTGCTCCATGCCGGGATCCCCTGCTTGGCTGGCGCTCTCCTTCGACGTCATCACGTTGTCGCACACGCCATCCCGTCATCTAATAGGAGTGGCGTGCTTAGCGACGGGATGACGGTGACGGAGAGCGTGGATCCCGGGGAAGAAGACGTTCGGAGAGTCAGGGACACCACGGGGACGCAGCGACAGTGATGGCGCGACATCCAGGGCAGCGGTGACGGGTCCAGAGCGGCGGGGACACATGAGTATTACCTCCTATCCAGTGGTCTTCAACCTGCAGACCTCCAGATGTTGCACAACTACAACTCCCACATGCCCGGACAGCCAACGGATGCCTGGACATGCTGGGAGTTGTAGTTTTGCAACATCTGGAGGTCCGCAGGTTGAAGACCACTGTTGGGTTCAGAATCTTTATTTTTTTTAGATTTTGCACCTATAAATTGGGTGCGTCTTATACGCCGGTGCGTCCTTTAGGGCGAAAAATACGGTAATTTCCAGCATGGCAATCAACCCCTTGTCAATTTCAGGACACTCATTCCGGATTGGAGCAGCATCGACAGCCTAAAAACATGATGTTTCGGGACACCTTATCCAGAGGTTGGGTCATTGGCGATCCTCTTGCTTCTCCAGATATATCCCCAAGCCTTTTTCAGAAATGTCTATTGCTTTTCACAAGTTGGTGTTGGGATTATTATTGTTTAAATAAAGTTCCTTGTTTTTTGGTTTTTGCCCCCTTATAGGTTTACCCACGATGATGGTCTGGGCACACCATCAGCCATTATGTAGTTTTAGGTACTCACTCCAGGCTGTCCTTGCATGTCATTAGGATTAGGTAAGGTTCAGTTTCTTGGCCGTAGCCATGACCACAAATAGGTAAGGCTGAACATTCAGCCTGTATTTGTGGGAGGGGCGGAGGCTCGGCTATATCATGGCAGCCAGCTCCTGTCTCGTCACGTGCGCCGTATTGTGCCCCTCCCATCCCTCCCTCTATTTAGGGTATGCCCCCTTATAGGTTTTCCTACGATGATAGTTTGGGCACACCGTCAGCCATCTTGTAGTTTTAGGTTATCATTCCAGGCTCTCCTTGCATGTCATTAGGATTGGGTAAGGTTCGGTTTCTATATCTTGGCAGGATCCATTTTAATGCATTAAGAGACAAGACATAACCCAAGAATTTTACTTCCTGTACATTAAAAAGAAATTTTTCCAATTTTACAAACAATTGATTCTCACTAAAAAACATTTTGCACATGTTTTACATTTGAAGACCATGTCAAAGAATTAAATCAGGATATCGTCTAGGTACACCACTACGCCACTAGAAACCTTTCTAAAAAAAAATTGGAAAAA
Source organism: Hyla sarda (assembly GCF_029499605.1). Classification (NCBI taxonomy): domain Eukaryota; kingdom Metazoa; phylum Chordata; class Amphibia; order Anura; family Hylidae; genus Hyla; species Hyla sarda. The sequence continues at coordinate 59,400,746 of NC_079197.1, read as the reverse complement.
TGTAATTGGCGAAATTTTAAAATACAGCAGGCTTGTTGCTTCACCTGAAGGGCATAACCAGATATTCAAAGTGCCCCTCCGGAGTATTGAAATTTTTCTGCCTATCCTCTTCTCTTATGCCTATAAGATTATAGGCCCCCCTGATATCCAGCTTGGTGGACCAGCAGGCCCCATAGACCTGGTTAAATCAGGGAGATCAGGGCGAGTGGCAACAGATACTGATTTTTAACCCCTTAACCCCTTATGGACTGAGGGCTTACCCACACGCCCCCATTTTAGAGTCCTTAAGGACTGAGGACGTATGGGCACGCCCGTGGGGGTTCCAGTCCCCACCACTAGCTGGTCGGGGACGGGACTGGGATGCCTACTGAAATCGGCAATCACCGCAAATCGCTGGTCAATTCAAACCAGCCATCTGCAGTGATTCCGGGTCATACAGGTCTCCGGTGACCCAGAAAATGAGGGGGATCAGATCCACAATCCCCCTGAAGGGATAGGAGTGAGGTGGCAGGGGTGCCACCCCTCCTTTCCCTGCTGTTGGTCAGTCAGAAGCGACCGACCAATAGCAGATCAGAGGCGGGGGGGGGGATAAAGTTCAGTTCCCCCGTTCTGCCCACCCACGGTAATCCGGGCAGAACGGGGGAATTGTCCTGTGACTGGCACCAGAGGTCACTTAAAGGGGTTCTCCGGTGCTTAGACATCTTATCCCCTATCCAAAGGACCCCCGTCACGGGACCCCGTGATCTTGCATGCGGCACCCCGTTTGTAATCAGTCCCCGGAGCGTGTTCGCTCTGGGTCTGATTACTGTCGATCACGGGGTCGGCGGCATGTGACGTCACGCCTCCGTCCCCATGTGACCTCACGCTCCGCCTCTCAATGCAAGTCTATGGGAGGGGGCGTGACAGCTATCACGCCCCCTCCCGTAGGCTTGCATTGAAGGGCGGAGGCGTGTCGTCACACGCCGTCGGCCCTGTGGTCACCGGTAATCAGACCCGGAGCGAACACGCTCCGGGGACTGATTACAAACGGAGTGCCGCGTGCAAGATCACGGGGGTCCCGCGACGGGGGTCAATTGGATAGGGGATAAGATGTCTAAGCACCGGAGTACCCCTTTAACATCGGCAGCGGCGGTGACTGGTGGTGGCGGCGGCGGGCGGGGATGATGTGCGGCTGGCTCCCTGGTGCAGACTACGGAAGCCGATGAGCTGCCTAGCAACATCTGGAGGGCTACATTTTTTAGACCACTATACAGCTGTTTGCTGTTTGGGTATGCTGGGATTTGTATTTTTGCAACACCTGGAGGGCCACAGTTTGGAGATCACTGTGCGGGGTTCTCTAATCTGTTGCCCTCTAAATCTTGCAAAACTACAACTCCCATCATGCACGGACAGCAAACGGCTGTCTCACCATGCTGGGAGTTGTAGTTGCGTACCTCCAGCTGTTGCATAACTACATCTCCTACTACTATTTTGGCGATCAGTACATTCTGGGAGTTGTAGTTTTGCTACAGCTGGAGGCACACTGGCTGGAAAATACTGAGTTAGGTAACAGAAACTAACTGAAGATTTTTTGAACCAGTGTGCCTCCAGCTGTTGCAAAAGTACAACTCCCAGCATGTAAAGTCTGTTAGTGTATGCTGGGAGTTGTAGTTCTGCAACAGCTGGAGGTTTGCCACCCCCCGCCCCCATGTCAATATACAGGGTACATTAACACGGGCGAGTTTACAGTGAGTTTCCTGCTTCAAGTTTGAGCTGCGGCAAATCTTTCGCCGCAGCTCAAACTCCTAGCGGCCCTCTGGTCACTGTAAACTCACTGTAAACCCGCCCGTGTGAATGTACCCTGAAAACACTATACTACACTAACACAGAATGGTAAAACACTACATACACACCCCCTTACAATATCCAACCCCCCACCCCCCCAATAAAAATTAAAAAAGTATCGTACGGCAGTGTTTCCAGAACGAAGCCTACAGCTGTTGCAAAACAGAAACTCCCAGCATTTCCGGACAGCCACTGACTGTCCAGGCATGCTGGGAGTTTAGCAACAGCTGGAGGCAACCTTTTTTGGAATCACTGGCATAGAATACCCCTATGTCCACCCCTATGCAATCCCTAATTTAGCCCTCAAATGCGCATGGTGCTCTCTCACTTCGGAGCCCTGTCGTATTTCAAGGAAACAGTGTAGGGCCACATATGGGGTATTTCCGTAGTCGGGAGCAATTGCGTTACAAATTTTTTTTTTATTCTTCTCCTTTTACCCCTTAGGAAAAGGAAAAGTTGGAATTTTTTTTACACTAACATGCTGGTGTTGCCCCATACTTTTTATTTTCACAAGAGGTAAAAGGAAAAAAAGACCCCCAAAATTTGTAACGCAATTTCTCCTGAGTACGGAAATACCCCATATGTTGGTGTAAAATGCTCTGCGGACACACAACAAGGCTCAGGAGTGAAAGCGCATTATGTACATTTGAGGCCTAAATTGGTGATTTGCACAGGGGTGGCTGATTTTACAGCGGTTCTGACATAAACTCAATAAAAAATAATTACCCACATGTGACCCCATTTTGGAAACTACACCCCTCATGGAACATAACATGGGGTATAGTGAGCCTTAACACCCCACAGGTGTTTGACGAATTTTCATTAAAGTTGGATGGCAAAATGAAAAAAAAAATGTTTCAACTAAAATGCTGGTGTTACCCTAAATTTTTTAAAGGAAAAATAGAAAAAAAGGCCACCAAAATTTGTTACTCCATTAGAGTATGGATGTGGATGTAAAGTGCTCTGGGGGCAAACTACAATGCTCAGAAGAGAACTAGCGCCATTGGGCTTTTGGAGAGAAAATTTGTCCGGAATTGAAGGCCATGTGTATTTACAAAGCCCCCATAATGCCAGAAGTGCCACGCCACCTCCCATAGACTTGTATTGAGGGGCGGACCATGATATCACGAGGGGTAGGAGCCATGATGTCATTACGCATGGAGTTTTCTCCATGTGCAGTAATGACAGAGGGGTGCTGCAGCCAAGATCCCGGGGGTCCCCAACAGTGGGACCCCACGATCAGACATCTTATCCCTATCCTTTGGATGGGGGATAAGATGTCTAGGGGCAGAGTACCCCTTTAAGGGGTTAAGGATCGGGCCATTTTTCATTTTTGCACTTTTGTTTTTTCCTCCTCACCTTCTAAAAATCATAACACTTTCAGTTTTCCACCTACAGACCCATATGAGGGCTTGTTTTTTTGTGCCACCATTTTTTCTTTGTAATGACATCAATCATTTCATAACAAAATCTACAGCTAAACCAGAAAAACAAATATTTGTGGGGCAAAATTATAAATAAAAAACACCCTTTCGTAACTTTTGGGGACTTTCAATTTCATGCAGTGCACTTTTCGTTAAAAATGACAGCTTATCTTTATTTTGTAGGTTCATACGGTGAAAATACGGGGATGAATGAGGGCTATTTTTTTGCACCGTGATCTGAAAATTATATGTGGGACAAAATGTAAAAATGTTTTGTAATTGCGCAATTTCATGGGGCAATAATTATTTCAGAGTTCAAAATATGGTAAAAATGACATGCTTACTTTATTCTATGGGTCAGTATGATTCCAGTGATGCCAAACCTGAATATTTTTTGTTTCATTTAATGGTTCAAAAAAATTGGAACTGAGAACTCTGTTCATTGCCATGTTCTGACCATGTTCTATAACTTTTTAATTTCCACCTACGGAGCTGTATTAGGTTTATTGTTGTGCCATTTTTTCTGGGATGTGATGTGACCAAAACTCAGAAATTTTGGCATTTGGAATTATTTTTATGTTTACAGCATTAACCATGCAGGATCAGGAATGTAATAATTTAATAGTTCAGATAAGTACAATTAAAGTACAATTTTTACAGTGTTTTATTTGAAAAATGAGAAGAGGGGTGATTTAAATTTTTATTGTGGGTTTATTTTGACATTTCTGAAAAAAATTTTAGCCTTTTTTTTTAAACAGATTTCTGCCCCTATGGGCTTATCATAAGCCAATATTACATGGCTTACATAGATCAATGTAATGCGATTGCCTTACATTGATTTAGGTCATCTGCCATTTGCTAAGGGCTGCCTAAGGGTCTATTCACATGACATAATTTCCGCTTGTGAAATTCCGCCTTAAATGGAAGGCCAATAGACTTCTATGGGATTCCACACTTCTGAATTAACGCATGCGGAATTTCCGCACAACTTGAATTCCACACCAATTCCACACAAAATCCACACAAGCCAGAAACCACCCAAGGAAGTGGAAGCGGAAGCGGAATTGGTGTGGAAATTCCGCCCATATGAACAGACCCTAAGGCAGACTTCAGCATTCACACAGCCAGGAAAGACGCAGAGGGACAGGTAAGGCCACCAGCATGTAGTAAGGCCGCCTTCGCAATTTATCATGGCATTTATCCAATTAAATGACGTACATCAGAGCAATCTCCAATGTCCATCAGCTGCTGATAGCAACAGGCATCTGCTGGTGGGGTAGTGCATTACTTACTGTTTTCTTTGACACAACAGTACTTTCAAGTGTTCCAGATATCTTGAAGCTTTCCATAAATGGTCCTTAGCTCTTTGACAACTCTATTTATTTTCCCTCCACTGGCAGCAATCTTGCAATCACACCTGGTGGAGGCAAATTAATGATGAAATGACTGTCTTTTCACTTCCATATTATGGCCCCAACAGTGCTTAATGGAACATTCAGAACCTTAGAAATGCGCCTCCAACCTATGCCATTGATACGTTTTGCAACAATAAGGTTGCAAAGGTCTTGTGACAGCTCTGTGCTTTTACTCATCTTGAGATGTGTCTTATGTGACATGTTTGCAAGGGGAATTTTTTTGTAGGCCATTAGTTGGGACCCAACCATCTGATATTATACATAAAGGTAGGTATAAGAGGTAGACAAGCTCACTCATCACGTTGTTTGCTTCATCTGTGCTTTTATTAATACGAAAACAGAGACACGGGTGCAGGGGACAACAATAGAGGGAGGGGTTCACGGGCTACGGAACTGTCTGGCACTACATGAGCTTCATAAGGCCCCTTACTTAAGGGGCCTTATGAAGCGCATGTAGCACAAGACGGTTCCGTAGCCCGTTAACACATCCCTCTATTGTCGTCCCCCTGCACCCGTGTCTCTGTTTTCGTATTAATAAAAGCACAGATAAGGCAAACAATGTGGTGAGTGTGCTTGTCTACCTCCCACACCTACCTTTATGTATATTGAACTGCATCTATCACAACCCTAGCACTGCCACTGCCAGTGCATTTTCGTAGCGGCTGCATTATTGTGTCTTATCCAAGGAAATTCTATTAGGTGTGTGAAGTAGCAGTGCCAGGTTTACCTCTTCTTGCATAATTGAACCATCTGATATTAATTTGCACAGCTAAGGGGCTAAATTGCTTTTTAATTACTGATAGATTTCAGCTGCTGTCTTGGCTTTCCATGCCTTTTCATGTCTCCTTTTCTTCATGAGTTCAATACTTTTTTACTGTGTCATTTCACATTAATTTTTTTAGCTATTTTGTACTGATTTATATGTATACATAGATTTTGTGGGTTGTTACTAACATATGGGAAAAAAATGCAATCAATCAATAGCCCTTTTGGAAATATAGTTAGAGGAAAATGGTTACACGTTCAATACTTAAAGAGTATCTGTTATGATCTTGTTAAATTTTATAATCCTTCCAGTTCACTTCCCCCATCATGATAAACCACCCCCGCCTTTATTTTTATAATTTTTTTAGTTTTCTACCTTGATATTGCTCTGTATTTTCTGCTCAGTCTCACAGACTGGGAAGGGGCGTTTCCCAGCAGGCGTGACATCATCTGAAGCCATACAGGGGAGAATTTCCTACCTCAATCTGCTACACACAGCTCAGAGCAGTTCAGTGTGAGATGAGCTATTATTGGCTAAGGCTGCACACACACCCATATGCACTCCAGACTGCATTTCCTGATTTTGGACTTCTGCTAGGTCAGCAGGAGTCAAAGTCTGTGCAAGAGATAGGCGGAAATATGCTCTGAACAAGTAGGGAGACACCTAGTGGCAGCTTTTTTAAACATAAATAAAACATAAAAAACTTTGTTTTGTTAACAAAGTACATTAGAAAGATTTTTTATTTACCATAAGGAGTGCAATAGCAAAAATTTGTTTTAATGACAGTGCTCATTTAATTCACCTGCTTTAGATATTTAGTTTTAACAAAATTTAATGACAGTTAGTAATGAAGGTACACAGATATTATTGACATTCTTTTCTCACATAAAAAGGACTGCAAAGGAAATGGAATAATTAGTATTTCAATCTCTGTATACAATGTAAAAGGATGTAAATATTTTTAAGTTAACCCTTTAAGGACACAGCCACAGCCCATTTTGGCCTTGAGGACACTTTTCATTTTTTGCATTTTCATTTTTTTCCTTGTTGCCTTTTAAGAGGCATAACGCTTATTTTTCTGTCTATATGAGGGCTTATTTTTTTCAACACCAACTGTACTTTGTAATTAAACTTTTTTATTTTACCATAAAGTGTAAGAAAATTAACACATTTTTGCTAATTTTGGCAGTTTTGTTTTTAAGCAGTGCACTTTGTTAAAAATGACATGTAAGCTTTATTCTATAGGTCAATGCAATTAATCCATTATGGGCAATGGATGTAAATGTATATCCTGAAGTGCTGGTACTTAGCACACCAGGATGTACATTTACGTCCTTACTAGACTGGATCACCAGAGCGGTGCTCACTTCATGCATGACAGGTCCCGTCTATAAGCAGCCAGGGACCCATCGGTAATGGTGGACATCAGCGATCGTGCTGATGTCCAATATTAACCCCACAGTGCCGTAATCAATGCAGATCATGACATCTGTGGTAGTGCGGTACTTCTAATGGCTGATCTGATCGCCTGTGGCTCGGATCAGCCAGTATGACAGAGGTCCCCTTACCTGCTCCTGCCATCATCACGGGGACTTCTTCTCTGGTCTGACTTCCAACAGTCCAGAGAAGCTCACCCATAATATTAATTCATGCTATACCTATGCAAAGCAATGAATAGTATTAGCAATCTATAATGAATATAAATAGTACTCTATGAGAACATAAAAGTGTAAAATAAACATGAAAAAAGTTATATAAAATGTTTTTAGAAAGCCCCTCCCCCACAATAAAAATATAAATCACTCCTTTTCCCTATTTAACTAAAAAATGCATAGAAAAAATAATAAACATTTGGTATCTGAACACGCGTAAATATCAAAATATGATATTTATGACCCCGAATGGTGAACAGCGTGAAAATAAAAATTCAAACATAAAGTGGGGATCAAAAGTTTGGGCACCCCAGGTAAAAAATTTTATTAATGTGCATAAAGAAGCCAAGGAAAGATGGAAAAAGCTCCAAAAGGCATCACTTTACAGATTAAACATTCTTATAATATGTCAACAAAAGTTAGATTTTATTTCCATCATTTAAACTTTGAAAATAACAGAAAATCTGCCGCGGCGATCCGATCATCCAGCATGGCAGACAGAGGTCCCCTCACCTGCCTCTGCTGCCTTTCCGGCGTCTTCTGCTCTGATCTGCCTTCCCACAGATCAGAGCAGAAGATAACCGATAATGCTGATCAGTGCTGAGTCCTATACATAGCACTGAACAGTATTAGCAATCGAGTGATTGCTATAAATAGTCCCCTATGGGGACTATTCAAGTGTAAAAATAAAATTAAGAAAAGTTTAAAAAAATAAAAATAAACCTCCCCCAATAAAAACGTAAATTGTCCCATTTTTTCCCCTATTTCACCCCCAAAAAGTGTTAAAAATATATTTTATATACATATTTGGTATCGCAGCATGCATAAATATCTGAACTATTAAAATAAAATGTTATTGATACCGTACGGTGAACGGCGTGACCGTAAAAATAAAAATAGTCCAAAATAGATGCTTTTTTTAAACATTTTATTCCCCAAAAAATTTATAAAAAATGGATTAAAAGTTCTTTATAAGCAAATATGGTATCAATAAAAAGTACAGATCACAGCGCAAAAAATTAGCCCTCATACTGCCGCTTATACGGAAAAATGAAAAAGTTATAGGTCTTCAAAATAGGGGGATTTTAAACGTACTAATTTGTTTAAAAACTTCAATCTTATACAACGGAGAAAGCATGGGGGGGGGTGGGGATGCACCTTTCTATGGTTTCTTCAGGTAAATGTGAGGATTTTAAAAGCACACCTCACGGACGTGATGTTATAGGGCCTGAAGAAGCGCTAACGCGTGATACGGTCCGTTGCCCGCACTTCTCCTACTGGCGTCCGCTCTCCCTATCTGTACACATGAACATGTTGTGAATTCCAATAAAGGACATCTTCTGCAAGATTACGGTCAGTGCCCCGATGCTTTCTTCTGTACAAGAATGAATTTGGTTAAAAAGTTTGCGTTTTTTTTTTAAGCGCAACAGTAATAGAAAAGTATGTTATCATGGGTATCATTTTAATCATATTGACCCAAAGAATCAAGAACACATGTCATTTTTACCGTAAATTGTACGGCGTGAAAACAAAACCTTCAAAAATTAGCAAAATTGCGGTTTTCTTTTTAATTTCACCACACAAATAGTATTTTTTTGATTGCGCATTTTTTGAGTGATGGCATTACAACGGACAACTGGTCGTGCAAAAAACAAGCCCTCATACTAGTCTGTGGATGAAAATATAAAAGAGTTATAATTTTTTGAAGGTGAGGAGGAAAAAACAAAAACGTAAAATTTAAATTGTCTGCGTCCTTAAGGCCCAAATGGGCTGCGTCCTTAAGGAGTTAAATGCCTAGACTCATCTGACCTTGCCCCAACAATCAGCACCATGGGTTCTTCTAAGCAGTTGTCTAGAAATCTGAAACTGAAAATAGTTGACGCTCACAAAGCTGGAGATGGCTATAAGAAGATAGCAAAATGTTTTCAGATGTCAATATCCTCTGTTCGGAATGTAATTAAGAAATGGCAGTCATCAGGAACAGTGGAAGTTAAAGCAAGGTCTGGAAGACCAAGAAAAATATCAGACAGAACAGCTCGCAGGATTGTGAGAAAAACAATTCAAAACCAACGTTTGACTGCACAATCCCTCCAGAAAGAGCTGGCAGACACTGGAGTTGTGGTATACCATTCCACTATGAAGAGATACTTGTACAAATATGGTCTTCATGGAAGAGTCATCAGAAGAAAACCTCTGCTACATCCTCATCACAAAAACCAGCATTTGAACTTTGCAAATGAGCATATAGACAAGCCTGATGCATTTTAGAAACAAGTTCTGTGGACCGATGATGTTAAAATTGAACTTTTTGGCCGGAATGAGCAAAGGTACGTTTGGAGAAGAAGGGGAACAGAATTTAATGAAAAGAACATCTGTCTAACTGTTAAGCATGGGGGTGGATCAATCATGCTTTGGGGTTGTATTGCAGCCAGTGGCACAGGGAACATCTCACGAGTAGAAGGAAAAATGGATTCAATAAAATTTCAGGAAATTTTGGATGCTAACTTGATGCCATCTGTGAAAAAGCTGAAGTTAAAGAGAGGATGGCTTCTACAAATGGATAATGATCCTAAACACACCTCGAAGTCCACGGGGGATTACATTGAGAGGCTTAAGCTGAAGGTTTTGCCATGGCCTTCACAATCTCCTGATCTCAACATAATTGAAAATCTATGGATAGACCTTAAAAGAGCAGTGCTTGACAGACAGCCCAGAAATCTGAAAGAACTGGAAGACTTTTATAAGGAAGAATGGGCAAAGATACCTCAAACAAGAATTGAAATACTCTTGGCTGGCTACAAAAAGCCTTTACAAGCTGTGATACTTGCCAAAGGGGGCAGTACAAGATATTAACTGTCAAGTGCTGCGCTCCTGCCACAAGCTCCGGCCGTGAGCGCAGTGTCCCGGGGTCCCCGTCTGTCGGTGGGGCTGGGATTCGCATCACGGGACGTGCCCGCATGCGAATCCCAGCCTGTCACTAACCCCGCTCTGCTGCCACTGTAACTCAGCTCCACTGCGCTCATCCCCATCTCCTAGGGCGCACGCACGGCGGAGCTCTGTGATTAAAAGGGCCAGTGCACCTGAGACCACATTATAAGTTCCTGCACCTCCCACATCCCCCCTGCCGAATCTTCAGTGCCTATTGCCTGAATGAAAGCGTACCCTATTGCCTGTTTGCCATACCCGTGTACCCAGACCTACCCGCTACGTTTTTTGGCTACGAACCTTTTCTTCCTGCCTTGATCTTCTGCTACATTCACTACGCCTCTGTCTCATCCTCCTGTACCTCGCCTTGCCCAGTTACCTCTGTGGTCGAGCCGTATTGGGGGTAGTGACCTGGGTGTCACCTGCCACAGCAAATCCCTGCTTTGCTGCGGGCTCTGATGAAGACCAGCAGCACCTTAGACTCCGATCCCCGATACGGTCTGAGTTATCAGCCTCACAGGTAGAGGATCCACATCCTGTTCCAGCCCGCCGCATTCAGGTGCGTGACAGCAATATCCGGCCATGGTTCCAACTGGGGTTCCTCTGCCTGATTCGGATATTGCATCTGTCGTGGCGCTCCAGTCCCAGGAGTTGGCCCAGCAGGCACAGCAGCTTAACCAGCTATCCGCCATGATGCAGCAGCTGCTATCTGCCCAGAAGAACCCACAACAGCCACAGCCTCCTCCAGCTCCAGTACAGCCTCCCGCTGCTGCAGTTTCCTCTGGATCGAAACTCCGTTTGTCGCTTCCTGAGAAGTTTGAGGGGGATCCCAAGTCCTGTCGGGGTTTCGTGACGCAGTCCTCCATGCACATAGAACTCATGGCGGACCAGTTCTCCAAAGAACGAGCAAAGGTGGCCTTCGTCATCAGTCTCCTGTCTGGTAGGGCCTTGGCCTGGGCTACTCCACTATGGGATCGTAGTTGTCACGATTCGGCTGGCTGGAGGTGGATCCTCTGTGCCAGAGAGGGATTGGCGTGGACCGTGTCGGTGGACCGGTTCTAAGTTGCTACTGGTATTCACCAGATCCCGCCGCAAAGCGGGATGGTCTTGCAGCGGCGGTAGCAACCAGGTCGTATCCACCGGCAACGGCTCAACCTCTCTGACTGCTGAGATAAGCGCGGTACAAGGGAGTACACAAGAGCAAGGTCGGACGTAGCAGAAGGTCAGGGCAGGCAGCAAGGATCGTAGTCAGGGGCAACCGCAGGAGGTCTGGAACACAGGCTAGGAACACACAAGGAAACGCTTTCACTGGCACAATGGCAACAAGATCCGGCAAGGGAGGGCAGGGGAAGGGAGGTATAAGTAGGGAGTGCACAGGTGAAGATACTGATTAGGCATGCTGCGCCAATCAGTGGCGCAGTGGCCCTTTAAATCGCAGAGACCCGGCGCGCGCGCGCCCTAAGGAGCGGGGCCGCGCGCACCGGGACAACACAGACGGAGAACGGGTCAGGTACGGGAGCAGGGATGCGCATCGCGAGCGGGCGCGTCCCGCGTCGCGAATCGCATCCCGGCTGGGAGTGATATCGCAGCGCACCCGGTCAGGAGGTCTGAACGGGGCGCTGCGAATGAGAGGATGCTGCGAGCGCTCCGGGGAGGAGCGGGGACCCGGAGCGCTCGGCGTAACAGTACCCCCCCCCCTTGGGTCTCCCCCTCTTCTTGGAGCCTGAGAACCTGAGGATAAGACTTTTGTCCAGGATGTTGTCCTCAGGTTCCCAAGATCTTGGGAATACGGAGAGAAGGAGGAAGAAAGAGTTTGTAAGAGACAGGGTTGATCTGGCACAAGATTTTGAAAGGACCAAGGTAGCGTGGTCCCAGTTTATAACTGGGGACACGAAAGCGGACATACTTAGCGGAGAGCCATACCTTGTCTCTGGGAGCAAAAATGGGGGGAGTTCTTCTTTTTTTATCAGCAAATTTTTTCATCCGGGATGAAGCCTGTAAAAGAGAATTTTGGGTTTCTTTCCATATGGTGGAAAGATCTTGAGTCACTTCATCAACAGCGGGCAATCCAGAGGGCATGGGAGTGGGGAGGGGAGGAAGAGGGCGAAGGCCGTACACCACGAAAAATGGGGATTTAGCAGAAGATTCGGAGACTCTGAAGTTGTATGAGAATTCGGCCCATGGTAGAAGATCTGCCCAGTCATCCTGGCGGGAGGAAACAAAATGTTGTAAATAGTCACCCAGGACCTGATTAATTCTTTCTACTTTCCCATTGGATTGGGGATGATAAGAAGAAGAGAAGTTTAATTTGATCTTGAGCTGCTTACAGAGGGCCCTCCAGAATTTAGACACGAATTGAACGCCTCTATCCGAGACGATATGCGTGGGCAACCCGTGGAGGCGAAAAATGTGTGTAAAAAATTGCTTTGCCAACTGAGGCGCTGAAGGAAGGCCTGGAAGAGGGATAAAATGTGCCATCTTGGAAAATCGATCAACGACCACCCAAACAACTGTGTTGCCACGGGATAAGGGCAAGTCAGTAATAAAGTCCATACCAATCTGTGACCAAGGTTGTTCAGGAACAGGCAGAGGATGAAGGAGACCAGCAGGCTTCTGGCGAGGAGTCTTATCCCGGGCACAGACAGTACAGGCCCGCACGAAATCAACAACGTCAGTCTCCAGAGTAGGCCACCAATAAAAACGAGAGATGAGTTGAACAGATTTTTTGATGCCCGCATGGCCTGCGAGGTGGGAGGAGTGTCCCCACTTGAGAATCCCGAGGCGCTGGCGTGGAGAAACAAAGGTCTTCCCTGGAGGAGTTTGTCTGATGGAAGCTGGAGAAGTGGAGATCAGACTGTCCGGAGGAATGATGTGTTGCGGAGAGGCTTCCACTTCAGAGGCATCTGAAGAACGAGAGAGGGCATCGGCCCTAATGTTCTTGTCAGCAGGGCGAAAATGGATTTCAAAGTTAAAACGGGCAAAGAACAACGACCACCTAGCCTGGCGAGGGTTCAGACGTTGGGCAGACTGGAGATAAGAGAGATTCTTGTGATCAGTGTAAATAATAACTGGATATTTGGATCCCTCCAGCAGGTGCCTCCACTCCTCAAGCGCCAATTTTATGGCCAGTAGTTCTCGATCACCAATGGAGTAGTTTTTCTCCGCCGGAGAGAAGGTCCTAGAAAAAAAACCACAAGTAACAGCATGCCCGGAAGAATTTCTTTGTAGAAGAACTGCTCCAGCTCCCACTGAGGAGGCGTCTACCTCCAATAAGAAGGGTTTAGATGGGTCAGGTCTGGAGAGTACGGGAGCAGAAGAAAAGGCAGACTTGAGATGTTTAAATGCGTCTTCCGCTTGAGGAGACCAGGACTTAGGATTGGCATTTTTCTTGGTTAGAGCCACGATAGGAGCCACAATAGTAGAAAAGTGTGGAATAAATTGTCTGTAATAATTGGCAAACCCCAAAAAACGTTGGATAGCATGGAGTCCGGAGGGGCGTGGCCAATCTAATACGGCAGATAGTTTTTCTGGGTCCATTTGAAGTCCCTGGCCAGAGACTAAGTATCCTAGGAAAGGAAGAGACTGACATTCAAAGAGACATTTTTCCATTTTGGCATAAAGTTGATTGTCCCGAAGTCTCTGAAGAACCATGCTGACATGCTGGCGGTGTTCTTCCAAGTTGGCAGAAAAAATCAGAATATCGTCCAGGTAAACCACAACACAGGTATATAGAAGATCACGAAAAATTTCATTAAAAAAGTCTTGGAAGACGGCAGGGGCGTTGCAAAGGCCAAAGGGCATGACCAGATACTCAAAGTGTCCATCTCTGGTGTTAAATGCAGTCTTCCATTCGTCCCCCTCCCTGATGCGGATGAGATTATAAGCACCTCTTAAGTCCAGCTTGGTAAAGATGTGGGCGCCTTGTAGGCGGTCAAAGAGTTCCGAGATAAGAGGTAGGGGGTAGCGTTTTTTTACCGTGATTTTATTAAGTCTGCGGTAATCAATGCAAGAGCGTAGGGAGCCATCTTTTTTGGAGACAAAAAAAAATCCAGCTCCGGCAGGAGAGGAGGACTTGCGGATAAACCCCTTTTTTAAGTTCTCCTGGATGTATTCCGACATGGCTTGGGTTTCTGGAGCAGACAGAGGATAGATTCTGCCCCCGGGGTGGAGTAGTACCCGGGAGGAGGTCAATAGGACAGTCATGAGGCCTGTGAGGAGGCAAAGTCTCTGCTTGTTTCTTGCAGAAAACATCAGCATAGTCCAGATAGGCCTTAGGAAGACCAGATACCGGAGGAACAACAGGGTCACGACTGTGAGTACTGGGAGCCGGTTTAAAACAGTCCTTGTGGCAAGAAGTACCCCAGTTCTTGATTTCCCCTGTGGTCCAATCAAGGGTTGGGGAATGGCGTTGAAGCCACGGTAATCCAAGAAGAATCTCTGAAGTGCAGTTAGAGAGGACCAAAAATTCAATTTTTTCGTGATGGGGTCCGATGCACATTAAGAGAGGTTCCGTGCGGTAACGCACGGTACAGTCCAATCTTTCATTGTTAACAGAGTTGATGTAGAGGGGTCGGGCGAGACTGGTCACCGTGATGTTGAACCTGTTGATGAGAGAGGCCAAAATAAAATTTCCTGCAGATCCGGAATCCAAGAAGGCCATAGCAGAGAAGGAGAAGGTAGAAGAAGACATCCGCACAGGCACAGTAAGACGTGGGGAAGCAGAGTTCACATCAAGAGCTGTCTCACCTTTGTGCGGAGTCAGCGTGCGTCTTTCCTGGCGAGGAGGACGGATAGGACAATCCTTCAAGAAATGTTCGGTACCGGCACAGTACAGGCAAAGGTTCTCCATGCGGCGTCGTGTCCTCTCTTGAGGTGTCAAGCGAGACCGGTCAACTTGCATAGCCTCCACGGGAGGCACAGGAATGGATTGCAGAGGACCAGAGGAGAAAGGAGCAGGGGAGAGAAACAGCCTCGTGCGAACAAAGTCCATATCCTGGCGGAGCTCCTGACGCCTTTCGGAAAAACGCATGTCAATGCGGGTGGCAAGATGAATAAGTTCATGTAGGTTAGAAGGAATTTCTCGTGCGGCCAGCACATCTTTAATGTT
The DNA here is from genome assembly GCF_029499605.1 of Hyla sarda. Lineage (NCBI taxonomy): Eukaryota > Metazoa > Chordata > Amphibia > Anura > Hylidae > Hyla > Hyla sarda. The sequence continues at coordinate 59,385,633 of NC_079197.1, read as the reverse complement.
ACTGGATAGACCTTTTTTAAAGGTCGCGCAGAGGGCCTCGTTATTCCAGGATAATTCGGAGGCAAGAGTACGGAACTGGATGGCGTACTCGCCAACAGAAGAATTACCCTGGACCATTTTCAACAGGGCAGTCTCGGCAGAAGAGGCTCGGGCAGGTTCCTCAAAGACACTTCAAATCTCCGTGAAGAAGGAGTGTACAGAGGCAGTGACAGGATCATTGCTGTCCCAGAGCGGTGTGGCCCATGACAGGGCTTTCCCAGACAGAAGGCTGACTACGAAAGCCACCTTAGACCTTTCAGTAGGAAACTGGTCCGACATCATCTCCAAATACAGGGAACATTGCGAAAGAAAACCACGGCAAAACTTAGAGTCCCCATCAAATTTATCCGGCAAGGATAATCGGAGGCTGGAAGCGACCACTCGCTGCGGAGGAGGTGCAGGAGCTGGCGGAGGAGATGATTGCTGAAGCTGTGGTAGTAGCTGTTGTAGCATCACGGTCAGTTGAGACAGCTGGTGGCCTTGTTGCGCTATCTGTTGCGACTGCTGGGCGACCACCGTGGTGAGGTCGGCGACAACTGGCAGTGGAGCCTCAGCGGGATCCATGGCCGGATCTACTGTCACGATTCGGCTGGCTGGAGGTGGATCCTCTGTGCCAGAGAGGGATTGGCGTGGACCGTGTCGGTGGACCGGTTCTAAGTTGCTACTGGTATTCACCAGAGCCCGCCGCAAAGCGGGATGGTCTTGCAGCGGCGGTAGCAACCAGGTCGTATCCACCGGCAACGGCTCAACCTCTCTGACTGCTGAGATAAGCGCGGTACAAGGGAGTAGACAAGAGCAAGGTCGGACGTAGCAGAAGGCCAGGGCAGGCAGCAAGGATCGTAGTCAGGGGCAACGGCAGGAGGTCTGAAACACAGGCTAGGAACACACAAGGGAACGCTTTCACTGGCACAATGGCAACAAGATCCGGCAAGGGAGTGCAGGGGAAGTGAGGTATAAGTAGGGAGTGGCGCAGTGGCCCTTTAAATCGCAGAGACCCGGCGCGCGCGCGCCCTAAAGAGCGGGGCCGCGCGCGCCGGGACAACACAGACGGAGAACGGGTCAGGTATGGGAGCCGGGATGCGCATCGCGAGCGGGCACGTCCCGCGTCGCGAATCGCATCCCGGCTGGGAGTGATATCGCAGCGCACCCGGTCAGGAGGTCTGAACAGGGCGCTGCGAATGAGAGGACGCTGCGAGCGCTCCGGGGAGGAGCGGGGACCCGGAGCGCTCGGCGTAACAGTAGTGATGCTATCACTACTAACCTCCAGGCATTCCTGATGGAATTTCACACAGTCTTTGAAGAACCTGACAGCTTTACTGAGTCTCTCCCAGGGCAACTCCACTGTGGGCGAATATGCCATCCGGTTCTAGACCCTGGCGTAAGAGTTGTCTTGGAATAACGAAGCTCTCTGTGCTACTTTCAAGAGCGGATTATCAAGCCAAAAAAAGGATGTCCTCGCTTCCCGGGAATTGCCTTCAAATCTGAATGAACTGATACAATTGGCATCCCGGATTGATATCCGTTTCTCTGAGAGACGTGAGGAACAACGTCAAGAAAGAGAATCTGCATGACCTTGGCGCTTTCCTCGCTTGGCACCAGTCTTCCACCACAACCTTCTACTTTGTCTCCCGCAGTGGAGGCTATGCAGGTGGATCGGTCTCGCCTGACTCTGCAGGAAAGAACTCGCCGACGAGCTGAGAATCTGTGTCTCTACTGCTCCAGTGCCAATCATTTCCCCAAAGATTGTCCTGTATGTCCACAGCCACAGGGAAATGCTCGCACCTAGGGTTTGTTGGAGAGGCCTCCCTAGGTGTGAATTCCTACTCTCCACCCTTAAATATGACATTTCAGCTTCTTCTTCCTTCTAAAATGAACCTCTCAGTTCTGGCTTTCCTGGACTCTAGCTCCGCTGGTAACTTGATTGATGCCTCTCTAGTGCACAAGTATCTCCTGCCAGTTCTACGCCTCCCGAAAACCGCTCTTCATCTCCACGGTCAATGGAAAAAAACTGGACTGTACCGTGCTATACCACACAGAACCCCTGTTGATGCAGGTCAGAGTGTGACACAGAGAGAACTTGTCCTTCTACGTGCTTCCACACTGTACTTCTCCTCTCTTGCTAGGTCTACCTTGGTTGCAGCTCCATGCCCCACAGCTGGATTGGAAAACCGGAGAAGTCCTTCGCTGGGGTCCGCACTGCAACAATCATTGCATTCATGTATGGGTGACCAAGTTGGAACCATCATCTCATCCACTGCCCGGTTTGCCTTCCTTTCTCCTGGATTATGCAGATGTCTTCAGTGAAAAGCAAGCCGAAGTGTTACCTCCACCTAGCTTCTACGATTGTCCCATAGACCTGTTGCCCGGCACCACACCTCCCAGGGGCAGAATCTACCCTTTATCTGTTCCTGAAACTCAGGCCATGTCTAATTATATCCTGGAAAACCTACAGAAGAGATTCATCAGGAAGTCCTCCTCAACTGCCGGAGCTGGTTTCTTCGTAGAAAAGGAATATGGGTCTCTACGACCTTGTATTGACTACCGTGGCCTGAATAAAATCACTGTAAAGAACCGCTACCCACTTCCTTTGATCACAAAGTTATTTGATTGTCTGCGAGGGGCTAAAATCTTTTCTAAGTTGGATCTTTGTGGGGCTTATAATTTTATCCGTATACGAGAAGGGGACAAATGGAAGACTGCATTTAATACTTGTGACAGACATTTTGAGTATCTGGTGATGCCATTTGGACTCTGTAATGCTCCGGCGGTCTTCCAGGAGTTTGTCAATTACATTTTTCGTGATCTCCTACACTCCTGTGTCCTTGTCTACTTAGATGACATTCTCATCTACTCGCCCAACCTCCATACTCATCGTTCTCACCTCTGCCAAGTCTTACAGTGCCTCCGAGACAATCATCTCCATGCAAAACTTGAAAAGTGTACTTTTGAGAAGTCCAGCCTTCCGTTTCTGGGGTATATTGTCACCAGTCAAGGTCTGCAAATGGATCCTAATAAGTTATCTGCAGTACTGGGTTGGCCTCGACCATCTGGCTTGAAAGCGATTCAGTGCTTCCTCGGCTTTTACTATCGGCAATTTATTCTGCATTAATCCACCTTGGTTGCCCCCATCGTCTCTCTCACAAAAAAAAACTGCTAATCCGAAGGTCTGGACTCCAGAGGCCGTTAAACAGTTAAAATCTACCTTTGCTTCTACTCCTGTGTTGTCGAGACCAGATGCAGTCAAACCATTTATTTTGGAAGTGGACGCTTCTTCTGTTGTTGCAAGTGCTATTTTGACCCAAATATCATCCAAAGGAAAAACTGTAACCTGTGGCTTCTTCTCTAAAACCTTCTCACCTGTGGAAAGAAACTATACACTAGGAGATCGTGAGCTCTTGGCTATTAACGCCTTAAGGACCCAGCCATTTTACACCTTAGGACCCAGCCATTTTTTGCACATCTGACCACTGTCACTTTAAACATTAATAACTCTGGAATGCTTTTAGTTATCATCCTGATTCCGAGAATGTTTTTTCGTGACATATTCTACTTTAACATAGTGGTAAAATGTTGTTGATACTTGCATCCTTTCTTGGTGACGTGAAAAATTCAAAAATTTGATGAAAAATTTGAAAATTTTGCATTTTTCTAACTTTGAAGCTCTCTGCTTGTAAGGAAAATGGATATTCAAAATATTTTTTTTATTCACATATACAATATGTCCACTTTATGTTTGCATCATAAAATTGATGAGTTTTTACTTTTGGAAGACACCAGAGGGCTTCAAAGTTCAGCAGCAATTTTCCAATTTCTCACAAAATTTCCAAACTCACAATTTTTCAGGGACCAGTTCAGGTTTGAAGTGGATTTGAAGGGTCTTCATCTTAGAAATACCCCACAAATGACCCCATTATAAAAACTGCACCCCCCCAAAAAAAAAGTATTCAAAATGACATTCAGTAAGTGTTTTAACCCTTTAGGTGTTTCACAGGAATAGCAGAAAAGTGAAGGAGAAAATTCACAAACTTCATTTTTTACACTCGCATGTTCTTGTAGACCCAATTTTTGAATTTTTACAAGGGGTAAAAGGAGAAAATTTATACTTATATTTGTAGCCCAATTTCTCTCGAGTAAGCACATACCTCATATGTCTATGTAAAGTGTTCGGCGGGCGCAGTAGAGGGCTCAGAAGCGAAGGAGCGACAAGGGGATTTTGTAGAGTACGTTTTTCTGAAATGGTTTTTTGGGGGCATGTTGCATTTAGGAAGCCCCTATGGTGCCAGAACAGCAAAAAAAACACATGGCATACCATTTTGGAAACTAGACCCCTTGAGGAACATAAAAAGGAATAAAGTGAGCCTTAATACCCCACAGGTGTTTCACGACTTTTGCATATGTAAAAAAAAAAAATTTCACAAAAATGTGTGTTTTCCCCCCTATTTCACATTTTTTGCAAGGGTTAATAGCAGAAAATACCCCCCAAAATTTGTAACCCCATCTCTTCTGAGTATGGAGGTACCCCATAAGTTGACCTGAAGTGCACTACGGGCGAACTACAATGCTCAGAAAAGAAGGAGTCATATTTGGCTTTTTGAGAGCAAATTTTGCTCGGGGGGCATGTCGCATATAGGAAGCCCCTATGGTGCCAGGACAGCAAAATAACCCCCACATGGCGTAGCATTTTAGAAACTAGACCCCTTGAGGAACGTAACAAGGGGTACAGTGAGCATTTAACCCCCACTGGTGTTTGTCAGATCTTTGGAACAGTGGGCTGTACGAAATTTTTAATTTGCACAGCCCACTGTTCCAAAGATCTGTCAGACACCAGTGGGGGGTAAATTCTCACTGCACCCCTCATTACATTCCGTGAGGGGTGTAGTTTACGAAATGGGGTCACATGTGGGGTTTTGTTTTTTTTGTGTTTGTCAAAACTGCTGTAGCAATCAGCCACCCTTGGCAAATCACCTCAAATGTATATGGCGCACTCTCCCTTCTGGGCCTTGTTGTGCGCCCCCAGAGCACTTTGCGCCCACATATGGGGTATCTCCGTAGTCTGGAGAAATTGCATTACAAATTTTGGGGGGCTTTTTTCCCTTTTACCTCTTGTCAAAATGAAAAGTATAGGGCAACACCAGCATGTTAGTGTAAAAAATGTATTTTTTTACACTAACATGCTGGTGTAGACCCCAACTTCACCTTTTCATAAGGTGTTAAAGGAGAAAAAGCCCCCCAAAATTTCTTAGGCAATTTCTCCCGAGTACGGCGATACCCCATATGTGTCCCTAAACTATTGCCCTGAAATACAACAGGGCTCCAAAGTGAGAGCGCCATGCGCATTTGAGGCCTGAATTAGGGATTTGCATAGGGGTAGACATAGGGGTATTCTAAGCCAGTGATTCCCAGACAGGGTGCCTCCAGCTGTTGCAAAACTCCCAGCATGCTTGGACAGTCAACGGCTGTCTGGCAATACTGGGAGTTGTTGTTTTGCAACAGCTGGAGGCTATATTTTGGAAACAGTGGCGTACCAGACGTTTTTCATTTTAATTGGGGAGGGGGGCTGTGTAGGGGTATGTGTATATGTAGTGTTTTTTACTTTTTATTTTATTTTGTGTTAGTGTAGTGTAGTGTTTTTAGGGTACAGTCACACGGGCGGGGGATTACAGAGAGTTTCCCGCTGCGAGTTTGAGCTGGCGCGCAAAATTTTCTGCATCGCAAACTTGCAGCCTGATACTCACTGTAAGCCCCCTGCCCATGTGAATGTACCCTGTACATTCACAGGGGGGGGGGGACCTCCAGCTGTTGCAAAACTACAACTCCCAGCATGCACAGTCTATCAGTGCATGCTGGTAGTTATAGTTTTGCAACAGCTGGAGGCACACGGGTTGGGAAACACTGAGTTAGGAAACAGACAATGTTTCCCAACCAGTGTGCCTCCAGTTGTTGCAAAACCACTACTCCCAAACATTCTCAGGCATGCTGGAAGTAGTAGTTCGGCAACATCTTTAGAGCCAGATGTTGCCGAACTACAACTCCCGGCATGCTTGGAGTTGTAGTTTTGCAACATCTGGAGGACTACAGTTTGCAGACCACTAATACAGTGGTTCCCAATCTGTGCCCTTCCAGATGTTGCAAAACTACAACTCCCAGTATGCCAAAACTGTCCAGGCATGCTGGGAGTTGTATTTCTGCAACATCTGAAGGGCCAGATGTTACAGAACTACAACTCCCAGCATGCCTGGACAGTAAGGGCATGCTGAGGATGTGTAGTTTTGCAACATCTGGAAGGGTACAGTGGTATCCAAACTGTGGACCTCCAGATGTTGCAAAACTGCAACTCCCAGCATGCCCAGACACCAAGGGCTGTCTGGGCATGCTGGGAGTTGTAGTATACAGGGTCCCATTACAGCAATGCATGTCGCTTTACGGCGACGTGCATTGCTTTAAAGGGCCCGACCGCGGCTGAAGAGGAACTCACCTGTCGCCGCCGCCGTCTTCATCGCCGGGATCCGGGTCTTCAGGAATGAGGTAAGTACCGGGGCCGGGCCCCAGCACTCCCCCGTCCCTCGCCGCGTCCTCCGGTCTTCCTCCCGTCCTCTCCGGACTTCAAGGAGCCGGGCAGGGTGGGAGGAAGTAACCGCCCCCCCCTGCGATTGGTCGGTTAGCTAACCGACGGATAGCAGGGGATAGGAGGAGGTGGCAGGCTTGCCACCTCGCTCCTAGCCTCCAGCATGGTCCTGGCTGTCTGTGACAACCGGGATCATGCAAAATTAACGGGCGGTCGGGTGCCAGAGACCCGATCAGCCAGTATCGCCGCAGATGGCAAGGGTGATTTCCCTTGCGATTTGCGACGATCTCCGACATGTGGGGCCTACATGGCCCCCCTCGGCGTTTGCCCTGGATCCCCGCTGAAGCATTTCAGCAGGCATCCGGTTCCGATCTCTGCCCAGCTCGCGGCAGGGACCGGAAAACGCCAGGACGTACGGGGACGTCCTGGGTCCTTAAAGCCCAGGGTGCGGGGACGTCCCCATACGTCCTGGGTCCTTAAGGGGTTAAAGGAGTACTCTAGTGCAGAGTATTCCTGCTCGGGCTGCAAAATAAATGAAAATGAACCATCACTCACCTCCATGGGTTCCCGCGGAGCGCCACTACAGCTGATCGGTCCTCCGGTCCATCTCCTTCATACTTCCGGGTGTAACGAAGCGTCACATAGCGCTCAGCCTATCGCCGGCCGCGGCGATGTTCTGCCTTGGCCGGCAATAGGCTGAGCGTCATGTGATGCTTCGTTACACCCGAAAGTATGAAGGAGATGGACCGGAGGACCGATCAGCTGTAGTGGCGCTCCGCGGGAACCCAGGGAGGTGAGTGATGGTTAATTTTCATTTATTTTGCAACCCGGGCAGGACGGAGCAGGAATACTCTGCACTAGAGTACTCCTTTAAGTTGGCCTTGAAAGAATGGCGACATCTCTTGGAGGGCTCTGTATATCCACTTTCCATTTTTACTGACCACAAGAACTTGATATATCTGCAGACTGCTCATCGTCTCAACCCTCGACAGGCCCGTTGGTCTCTGTTTTTCTCCAGATTTGACTTTTTTATTCATTTCCGGCCAGCAGAGAAGAATCACCGTGTTGACGTGCTATCTAGATCCTCTGAAGTACTAGATCTAGAGTCACATCCTCAACATATTATACCTCCCGATTGTCTCATTACTGCAGCTCCAGCAACTCTTCAGCACCTGCCTCCTGGGAAGACGTTACTCCCCGCTTAAGACTCCGAATCTTGAAATGGGGTCATTCCTCAATTTTGTCTTTGACTTCGTCCACTCTTGTTCGGTCTGTGTCCAGGACAAGACCCCTCGTGCCAAGCCTGCTGGTCTACTACAACCTTTGCCAGTTCCTGAGTTGCCCTGGACCAACATAGCAATGGACTTCATCACCAACCTTCCATCTTCCAGCGGCAACACAGTCATCTGGGTTGAGGTTGACCGGTTTTCTAAAATGGCTCATTTTGTACCCTTGCCAGGTTTGCCATCTGCACCGCAGCTTGCCAAGCTATTATTCACCCACATCTTCCGTCTCCATGGTTTGCCTACCCATATTGTCTCCGATCGGGGGGTCCAATTCATCTCCAAGTTCTGGAGGGTCCTCTGTTCCCGTCTCCAAGTAAAATTGGACTTCTCCTCGGCTTACCACCCTCAATCCAATGGTCAAGTTGAAAGGGTGAATCAGGTCCTGGGGGACTATCTTTGCCATTTTGTCTCAGCCCGTCAAGACGACTGGACCGATTTACTACCCTGGGCCGAATTTTTGTATAATCATAGGACTTCTGAATCCACTGGAACTTCCCCCTTTTTTTGGTCTTCGGCCTTCATCCTTGTCCACCTCTTCCCTTGTCTTCCTCTTCCTCCGGAGTACCTATGGCTGACGAACTGGTTCGGAATTTCACCTCCATCTGGAAGAAGACTCGTCACTCCCTTCTTCTTGCTACAAAGTCACATGCGGACAGGAAAAGATGACCTCCTCCTGAGATCTCTCCTGGGGACAAGGTGTGGTTGTCCTCCAAGTACATCCGCTTTAAGGTATCCTCTTATAAACTTGATCCACGTTTTCTGCCTCCCTATAAAGTCAAAAAACGACTTAATCCCGTGGCTTATTCCCTCCATCTGCCTCCCTCTCTCCGGATCCCGAATTCCTTCCATGTCTCCCTCTTGAAACCTGTCATCCACAACCGTTTTTCTCAAAAATACATCACGCCTTCCTCCATCTCTGGTACCTCTGATGTTTTTGCTGTGAAAGAAATTCTTGGCTCCAAGCTGGTCAGAGGGAAACGCTACTTCCTTAGGGATTGGGAAGAATTCAGTCCTGAGGAGAGGTCTTGGGAGTCTCAGGACAATATTCTGGACCAAGATCTTCTTAAAAGGTTTCTGAGCTGTAAGAAGAGGGGGAGACCAAAGGGGGGAACTGTCACGTGCTGCTCTCCGGCCGCAAGCTCTGGCCGTGAGCGCAGAGTCCCATGGTCCTCGTCTGTTGGAGGGGCTGGGATTCACAGGGGGACGTGCCCGCATGAGAATCCCAGCCCATCACTTACCCCGCTCTGCTGCCACTGTAACTCAGCTCCGCCGTGCTCGTCCCCGTCTCCTAGGGCGCGCGCGGCAGAGCTCTGTGCCCATAATTAGTCTTCCACCTGACACCACATTATAAGTTCTCCTCCCACACACCCCTGCCGGATCTTTAGTGCCTATTGCCTGAGAGAAAGCGTACCCTATTGCCTGTTTGCCATACCCGTGTACCCAGACCTTCCCGCTACGTTTTTTGACTACGAACCTTTGCCGCCGGCCTTGACCTTCTGCTACGTTGACTACGCCTCTGTCTCATCCTCCTGTACCTCGCCTTGCCCAGTTACCTCTGTGGTCGAGCCATATTGGGGGTAGCGACCTGGGTGTCGCCTGCCGCAGCAAATCCATCCTGCTTGAAGACCAGCGGCACCTTAGACTCCGCTCCCCGATGCGGTCCGAGTCATCAGCCACACAGGTAGAGAGTCCACATCCTGTTCCAGACTGCCCACATTCAGGTGCGTAACATTAACTCTGCAGGGTGCCCAAACTTTTGCAGATGCCATTTTTTTGTTTTCTGTTATTTTGAAAGTGTAAATGATGGAAATAAAATCTAACTTTTGTTGACATATTATAAGATTGTCTAATTTGTAATTTGATGCCTTTTGGAGATTTTTCCATCTTTCCTTGGCTTCTTTATGCACATTAATACAAAATTTTACCTGGGGTGCTCAAACTTTTGATCCCACTGTACCCAAAATTGGTAGAAAGAGCTGCAGATCAGGGTACAAAAAATTATCCCTCATACAGCCCTGTATGCAAAAAAAGGAAAGTGTTAGAGAGGTTAGAATAGGGTGATTTAAAAGATACTAATTTTGTTTAAAAAGGTTTTGTTTTTTTTTGTTTTTTTTAACTAGTACAATAATAGTGAAGCATGTAAACATGGATATCATTTTGATCATATTGACCCGAAGAATAAATAGAACATGTTATTTTTATGGTAAAGTGCACTGCGTGAAAGTGAAACCCTCCAAAATTAGCAAAATGGCATTTTTCTTTTCAATTTAACTAACCCCAAAATGTTATTTAACTACATAAATAGCAAAAATGTTAAAAATAAAAGTGTCGGCCCTTTAAAAAATGATGAGGAAGTATTTGGAGTATCTTGATAAAAATAAATGTATGACTCCATATCAGCATGGCTTTATGGGGGATTGGTCCTGTCAAACTAACCTGATCAGCTTTTATGAGGAGGTGAGCTCCAGACTGGACCAGGGAAATTGCTGGATGTTGTATATCCAAAGATTTTTCCAAAGCATTTGATACAGTGCCACATAAAAGGTTGGTGTATAAAATGAGAAATATTGGGCTGGGGGAGAATGTGTGTAAGTAGGTAAGTAACTGGCTCAGTGATAGGAAACAGGGGATATTAATGGTACTCATTCTGATTGGGTGACTGTTACTAGTGGGGTTCCACAGGGGTCAGTCTTGGGTCCTATTCTATTTAATATAATTATTAATGACCTTGTAGAGGGGTTGAATAGTAAAGTAGCAATCTTTACAGATGATACTAAACTCTTTTAAGTGGTCAACACAATAGAGGACAGTGCACTGTTACAAATGGATCTGGATAGGTTGGAAGTTTGGGATGGGAAGTGGCAGATGAAGTTCAACACTGATAAATGTAAGGTAAGTCACATGGGGAGGAAAAATCCTGGCTGGGATTATGTATTAAATGGGAGAACACTTGGGACAACTGACATGGAAAAGGACTTAGGGGTCTTAGTTAACAGTAAATTTAGCTGTTGTGACCATTGTCGGGCAGCTGCTGCCAAAGCAAATAAAATCATGGGGTGCATCAATAGATGTATAGATGCTCACGACAAGGAAATAATTCTAAACGTAACGAGATAGATTCACCGGCACCGCCACTCAAAATAAAAATCCTGCCATGTTTGACTGTTCAAAAGTCCAGGAACACCTGTCTGCACTGATGACCCCTTTTCTAGACAATGCACGGTAGTGCTCATGTGTAAGGAAAGTTCACAACAGGTACGATCACTATGCAAAGAAAAGAAACGGAGCACATACCACGTTAAGATGCCTTCATATTCGGTATTTCTTTATTTCTTCATATCGGGGTAAGCGGTACAATGGTAAGGAGGGTGGACGGGTGCTGGGGGGAACCACGAGCAACGGTCCATATCACACGGAATCGCGCTTCATCAGGCTCTGATGAAGCGCGATTCCGCGTGATACGGACCATTGCCCGTGGCTCCCCCAGTACCCGTCCACCCTCCTTACCCTTGTATTGCTTACCCCGATATGAAGAAATAAAGAAATACAGAATATGAAGGCATCTTAACTTGATATGTGCTCTGTTTCTTTTCTTTGCTTTGCACAAGGAAATAATTCTACCGCTGTACAAATCACTAGTCAGACCACACTTGTACACTGGTGCCCAATACTGTACACAGTATTCCATGAAAGATATAGTGGAGCTGGAGAGGGTTCAGAGACAGGCAACCAGAATAATAAGGGGAATGGGAGGACTACAGTATCCAGAAAGATTATCAGAATTAGGGTTATTAAGTTTAGAAAAAAAGAAGGCTTAGAGGCGACCTAATAACTATGTATAAATATATCAGGGGACAGTACATGTGGAGTAACAACATTACAGGTTATGGATTCTAGATTTATATTGACAGAAGGTTGATCCAGAGATTTATTCTGACTGCCATATTTGGAGTCAGGAAGGGATTTTTATCTCTAAGATGAGTGTTTTTTTGCCTTCCTCTGGATCAACTCAATAGGGACTCAGTAGGGACTCATTAGACATATAGGTTGAACTTGATGGACTTTTTTCAACCTTTTTTTAACAAGTATGTTACTATTTTACCCACAAACATTTTTATGGTAAAATAAAAGCTATCGTTACAAAATACAAGCTCTTATATGGGTTTGTAGAATGGAAAAATAAAAAAGTCATGGATTTTAGAATGCTAGGAGGAATAAAGGAAAATGTAAAAATGAAACTAGCTGTGTCCCTAAGGCCATGTGTCCTTAAGGGGTTATAACGATAATCAATTTATATAGTTTTTCTATTACTGTACTACGTTAATAAAAAGTCCACTTTTTTTTTTTATAAAAAAATCAATTGGCTTAAAGTTGTCTTCTTCTGACCCCTATAACTTTCAGATTTTTCTGTATATGGAACTGTATAAGGGCTTATTTTTTGCACTGTGATCTGGGACTTTTTGATCACGTTTTTCTGGCATATGCTGGCATTTGGTATGTTTTTTATATTCACGCTATTTACTGTGTGGGATCATAAACATTTTTATTTTAATAGTCTGAACAATTACGTATACAACAATACTCAATATGCTTATTAGTGTTGAGCGGCATAGGCCATATTCGAATTCGCGAATATTCGCGAATATATGGACGAATATTCGTCATATTCGCGAATATTCGCATATTCGCAATATTCTCGTTTTATTTTCGCATATGCGAATATTCGCGTGTGCGAAAATTAACATATGCGAAAATTTGCATATACAAAAATTAGCATAAGTGAAAATTCGCATATGTGAACATTAGCATATGCAAATTTTCGCACATGCGAAAATTCGCACACCAGTCTCACACAGTAGTATTAGAGCCTTCTTACACCATATAAGCTGGAAGCAGAGAGGGATGATCACTGTGATGTGTACTGTGAAAAAAAAAAAAACGAATATTCGTAATTACGAATATATAGCGCTGTATTCGCGAATATTCGCAAATTCGCGAATATGCGATATTCGCAAATAAAATTCGAATTGCGAATATTCGCGAGCAACACTAATGCTTATTATATTTATTATAAGGGAGGGTTTTTTATATAATTTTACTAACTTCTTTTTGGCATTCGGGCATGCTGGGAGTTGTAGATTGGCACTCTGAGAAACACTGATATAAAATGTTACTGAGGCCTGCAGGCTTATCTTATATCTTATCTGGAGATATGGATAAGGTTCTTCCCAATACATCCCCTAACTCAGCATTCTCTAAAGCATGCATTAAGTAGATCAAGTTGTGTGTAACCTGACTGGTACCATATAAGGCTGGGTCCACACTACGTTTTGTCCCATACGGGAGCGCATACGGGAGGAGGGAGCTAAAAGCTCGCGCTCCCGTATGTGACCGTATGCGCTCCCGTATGCCATTCACTTCAATGAGCCGACCGGAGTGAAACGTTCGGTCCGGTCGGCTCATTTTTGAGCCGTATGCGCTTTTACAACCGGACCTAAAACCGTGGTTGACCACGGTTTTAGGTCCGGTTGTAAAAGCGCATACGGCGCAAAAATGAGCCGACCGGACCGAACGTTTCACTCCGGTCGGCTCATTGAAGTGAATGACATACGGGAGCGCATACGGTCACATACGGGAGCGCGAGGTTTTAGCTCCCTCCTGCCGTATGCGCTCCCGTATGGGACAAAACGTAGTGTGGACCCAGCCTAAGTTGTGTGGGGAATTTTAGTGAGGTCTCCATGAGGCTAGATTCACACAGCCATCTGCACCAACCCGTTAAGGTTCCAATTAGCCGATCGGACCCTAAAACGGGTAAGATACAAACGGCCACCACCCGGTTATGACTGACCTCATTCACTTGCATGGGGTCCGTCGGTGACCAGCTAATTTTACAGGATTTTTAGCAGAGAGAAAAATACTGCTTGCACAATTTTTTTCCTCTGCTAAACTACCATCCTTCCGGCCAGCTAGCCAACGCAACTCTGAAAAGTGGAGTCCGATGGCAATGTGAGCAAGGCCTTAGAGTAACCTGCTAGCTGCCTTTTCTGGCAGCAGTACATCTCTCTCTCTCTTTTTATCCACTTAAAGGGGTACTACGCCCCTAGACATCTTATTCCCTATCGAAAGGATAGGGGATAAGATGTCTGATTGTGGGGGTCCCACTGCTGGGGACCCCAATGATCTCTTCTGTAGCACCCCGTTTCTTAGCTGCACAGAGTGAGGATCACTCTGTGGCTTATGACAGGCGATGCAGGGAACGGAGCATCGTGACATCACACCCCCTCCCATAGACATGCATTGAGGGGGTGGGGCATGACATCACGAGGTGGCGGAGCCGTGACATCACAATACTCCTTCCCCTGTATCGCCGGTCATCAGCCACAGAGTGATCCTTGCTCTGTGCAGCTGAGAAACGGGGTTGCTGCAGGAAAGATCACGTAGGTCCCCATTGGTGGGACCCCTGCAATCAAACATCTTATCCTCTATCCTTTCGATAAGGGATAAGATGTCTAGGGGCAGAGTTTAAAGCTCAGTCCTTAAATCAGAATCCCACTGGCACATCTCAAAGTAGGTGAAAGGTATCCTTTATATCCTGAGGATAGAAAAGTTCAGGGAAGAAGTACAGGCCAAGTCATGGGATACAATAAATTATATTTTAATAAGATCCAAAGTGTGTATAGTGAACCTGATGCTAATTTTGCAAACTGGGGCAATCTCATATAGGCCTCTGACTAAATTATATGAATACATAACACATTTAGAAATGTGTGGATTATTTATGTCTCTATATGAATGATAGAATTTCTTAGTTTTGGTAAATACATAAATACCTGCATTGTATACCTTACTTTTACACTTCATTAAAAAAGAATGCTAAAAAATTACACTGTGTGCCCAAGATATAATTGTATTACTTGTCTTTCATTTTTTCAGGGCTTCAGACAGTTGGCATTTTTCGTATTGGAAGTTCAAAGAAAAGAGTTAACCAGGTCAGTGCTAAGAGTACTCCTGTTTATTTAGTGTTATAGGTATACATACAAAACTCATAAAGTAACACATTGTACAATATACTATACAGATAAACAATTTCTGCAGCTTGAAACCAGCACTCTATGGCAAATCTTTCAAAATATCAACTCAAAATAAGAAAAAAAACTGAAAATGAAAAAAATACAATAAAAAATAAATAAATATATATATATATATATATATATATATATATATATATATACAGTGGTCCTTCAACATACGATGGTAATTCGTTCCAAACGACCCATCGTTTGTCGAATCCATCGTATGTTGAGGGATCCATGCAATGTAAAGTATAGGAAGCTGTACTCACCTGTCCCCGTCGCTCCGGACCAGGTCCTCACCACTTCCGATGCTGTCCCAGGGGCTCCCGATGCTGTCCCGCTGCTCCGGTGTCTTCTTCGCGATCCTCCCGTGTCTTGCGCATCTTCTCCTGGGTCCGGGCCTCGCTTTCTGGTGACGTTATTACGCTGCTGCGCCGGCGCGTCGTGCGCAGTGACATAATAACGCCGGAAATCGAGGCCCGGTCCCTGGAGAAGATGCGCAGGACACCGGAGGATCGCGAAGTGGATCCGGAGCAGCGGGAATAGGTAAGCGAACCTGCCAGGGATGCTTAAACTGCTATCCGACAGTAGCTTAAGCATTTTGCGCTGTCGGATAGCAGTTAATGCGATGGCCCCGACATATAAAAGCATCGTATGTCGATGCTGACATCGACATGCGATGGCCTCTGAGAGGCCATAGTATGTCGATTTTATCATATGTCGGGGCCATCGTAGGTCGGGGGGTTACTGTATACAGGTAACAAATATACATAAGCCATTGCTTACAGACTAAAGTGAGAGCATGCACGTTAGTAATAAATCACCTGTTGATCTTTATTGACCCCCACCATGACTTGTTTGCGGGCATTTTTTCAGTTAAATAAAAACGTAATTGGCTAGATCTTCTAGCCAGTGGCACACATTGCAAACTTGCATTTGTCAAGGGATACACCACAGAATATATCAGAATACAATTTTGGTTAATATCCTGATGTTAAACAGCAGCATACCCCTATAACGTGATATGAATGGGGCCTCATGAGCTGCTGAGTATTTATAACCTGAGTGTTATGTTTACTCTTTGCCTGATAGCTAAGTGATACATTTATTTGTTAGTTAGGTGCTATGTTCTCAGTTTTCTGGCTTTCAAATTCTCATAATTTATGTTTCAACAAAAACTGTAAGCAGAAAATAAAAAAGGTTGTAAGTAAATAAGTAGTAGACATTAAAGGGGTATTCCAGGATTTTTTTTTATTTGACTATGCTACAGGGGCTGTAAAGTTAGTGTAGATCATAATATAGTATCTGTACCTGTGTGTGACGGTTTTTAACAATTCTTCTGTGATTTTCACCTCACTATTTATTTTTACCAGCATACAAAATGACTGTTGTCTCAGATTTTTCCCAGCTTGCAATGTGGCCGAGACCTGACTCGCTAGTCAGCTTATGTCAGAGAGCCTGCCTGATTCAATGGGTGGAGGGATCAATCTGCAACTAATGCAACACTTTTGTTTCAATGGGTGGGGTGGCTGATGTGTGGGAGGGGGGGGAAATGGCATTGTGGGATTTGTAGTCAAAAAAACATAAGTCAAACAGGAAATATAAGTTCACAAAAAGCTAGCCACAGTGTTATGGTAATCTCACAACATAGCCATTTAGCCTCAAGACAAGTGCAGATCCTTCCTAAGCATGTCCATTACTGTCTGCCTGGTACGTACTAAAATCACCTTATCGTAGATAACCCCTTTAAACACTGTTTTATATATATTATATAGGCACAGGACGGCAAATCCACAAGTACTACAATGTGTTTTGCATTGGTACCTGTTCTCTCCTAATTTCCATATTTATTGGTGGTGGTTGTGTCTATGAATCTCAATATTCTCATTTGTAGTGTGTTGTTAACAAATGTCCCACACATACAGTAAGTAAATGCATGCTATACAATTTAACTTGTCTGCCTTTGTAGAAAACGTACACTGGTATATGTATATTTGTAGAGTCCATTTGAATTGAAAAGCTTTCCTGACATTTCAGATACAGGTTAGAACGGGTATACCAACACAAAATACAAATGCAGTGCCAAAAGAAAATCAAGGAAGCAGGGGCGGACTGACACCACTCAGGGCCCCCGGACCAAATAAAGCAAGGGCCCCCAGCAAGACTCCACCCCTGGCCCCACCTCTGCCCCGCCCCTATTCCCGCTCATTATGTATATGAATATTTGCTATAGAAAGGAATAGGGGGTACAGTGCGCTTGAGGCTATGGGGTACTTTGAGGGATGGCAATGCCAATCACCTTAACTACACCAAGTGCCTTAAAACACTGAACTCCTCCTTTTTGTGCCAACTTGGGATCTCTGTCTGTGATAACCAGTCGAACTTGGCTCCAGTCTCCACTCACCTTTAACCCCTTAAGGACCAGGCCATTTTACACCTGAGGACCAGAGCGTTTTTTGAACATCTGACCACTGTCACTTTAACCCCTTAACGACGCAGGACGTATATTTACGTCCTGCGCTGGCTCCCGCAATATGAAGCATCACATTGCGTCGGTCAACGGCCGGGACCCACGGCTAATACCACACATCGCCGATCGCGGCAATGTGCGGTATTAACCCTTTAGAAGCGGCAGTCAAAGCTGACCGCCGCTTCTAAAGTGAAAGTATCCCTGCTGCTCAGTCGGGCTGTTCGGGACCGCCGCGGTGAAATTGCGGCATCCCGAACAGCTTACATGACACCGGGAGGGCCCTTACCTGCCTCCTCGGTGTCTGATCGTCGAATGACTGCTCCGTGCCTGAGATCCAGGCAGGAGCAGTCAAGCGCCGATAATACTGATCACAGGCGTGTAAATACACGCCAGTGATCTGTGTAAGAGATCAGTGTGTGCAGTGTTATAGGACCTATGGGACCTATAACACTGCAAAAAAAAGTTAAAAAAAGTGTTACTAAAGGTCATTTAACCCCTTCCCTAATAAAAGTTTGAATCACTCCCCTTTTCCCATAAAAAAAATAAAACAGTGTAAATAAAAATAAAAATAAACATATGTGGTATCGCCGCATGCGTAAATGTAAACTATAAAAATATATTGTTAATTAAACCGCACGGTCAATGGCGTACACGTAAAAAATTTCGTAAAAAACGTATTTTGGTCACTTTTTATACCATTAAAAAATGAATAAAAAGAAAAGTGATCAAAAAGTCTGATCAAAACAAAAATCATACCGATAAAAACTTCAGATCACGGCGCAAAAAATGAGACCTCATACGACCTCATACGGCCCCGTACAAAATGGCGTTTTTTCTTCAATTTTGTCGGACAATTATTTCTTAATTTTTGGGTAAAATAACTAATGTCACTGCAAAGTAGAATGGGTGACGCAAAAAAATAAGCCATAATATGGATTTTTAGGTGGAAAATTGAAAGGGTTATGATTTTTAAAAGTAAAGAGTAAAAAACGAAAGCGCAAAAACTGAAAAACCCTGAGTCCTTAAGGGGTTAAACATTTATAACTTTGGAATGCTTTTAGTTATCATTCTGATTCTGAGATTGTTTTTCCGTGACATATTCTACTTTAACATGGTGGTAAATTTTTGTGGTAACTTGCATCCTTTCTTGGTGAAAAATCCCAAAATTTGATGAAAAAATTGAAAATTTTGCATTTTTCTAACTTTGAAGCTCTCTGCTTGTAAGGAAAATGGATATTCCAAATAATTTTTTTTATTCACATATACAATATGTCTACTTTATGTTTGCATCATAAAATTGACAAGTTTTTACTTTTGGAAGACACCAGAGGGCTTCAAATTTCAGCAGCAATTTTCCAATTTTTCACAAAATTTTCAAACTCACTATTTTTCAGGGACCAGTTCAGGATTGAAGTGGATATGAAGGGTCTTCATATTAGAAATACCCCATGAAAGACCCCTTTATAAAAAACTGCACCCCCAAAGTATTCAAAATGACATTCAGTAAGTGTGTTAACCCTTTAGGTGTTTCACAGGAATAGCAGCAAAGTGAAGGAGAAAATTCCAAATCTTCATTTTTTACACTTGCATGTTCTTGTAGACCCAATTTTTGAATTTTTATAAGGGGTAAAAGGAGATATACTTGTATTTGTAGCCCAATTTCTCTTGAGTAAGTACATACCTCATATGTCTATGTAAAGTGTTCGGTGGGCGCAGTAGAGGGCTCAGAAGCGAAGGAGCGACAAGGGGATTTTGGAGAGTAAGTTTTTCTGAAATGTTTTTTGGGGGGCATGTTGCATTTAGGAAGCCCCTATGGTGCCAGAACATAAAAAAAAAAAAAAACACATGGCGTACCATTTTGTAAACTAGACCCCTTGAGGAACGTAACAAGGAATTAAGTGAGCCTTAATACCACACAGGTGTTTCGCGACTTTTGCATATGTAAAAAAAAATTTTTTTTACTAAATTGTGTGTTTCCCCCCAAATTTCAAATTTTTGCAAGGGTTAATAGCAGAAAATACCCCCCAAAATTTGTAACTCCATCTCTTCTGAGTATGGAGGTACCCCATAAGTTGACCTGAAGTGCACTACGGGCGAACTACAATGCTCAGAAGAGAACGAGTGATATTTGGCTTTTTGAGAGCAAATTTTGCTCGGGGGCATGTCGCATTTAGGAAGCCCCTATGGTGCCAGGACAGCAAACCCCCCCCCCCCCCACATGGCATACCATTTTGGAAACTAGACCCCTTGAGGAATGTAACAAGGAATAAAGTGAGCCTTAATACCCAGCAGGGGTTTCACAACTTTTGCATATGTAAAAAAAAAAAAATTTCACTAAAATGTGTGTTTCCCCCCAAATTTAACATTTTTGCAAGGGTTAATAGCAGAAAATACCCCCCAAAATTTGTAACTCCATCTCTTCTGAGTATGGAGGTACCCCATAAGTTGACCTGAAGTGCACTACGGGCGAACTACAATGCTCAGAAGAGAACGAGTGATATTTGGCTTTTTGAGAGCAAATTTTGCTCGGGGGCATGTCGCATTTAGGAAGCCCCTATGGTGCCAGGACAGCAAACCCCCCCCCACATGGCATACCATTTTGGAAACTAGACCCCTTGAGGAACGTAACAAGGAATAAAGTGAGCCTTAATACCCAGCAGGGGTTTCACAACTTTTGCATATGTAAAAAAAAAAAATTTCACTAAAATGTGTGTTTCCCCCCAAATTTAACATTTTTGCAAGGGTTAATAGCAGAACATACCCCCCAAAATTTGTAACTCCATCTCTTCTGAGAATAGAGGTACCCCATAAGTTGACCTGAAGTGCACTACGGGCGAACTACAATGCTCAGAAGAGAAGGAGTCATATTTGGCTTTTTGAGAGCAAATTTTGGTCGGGGGGCATGTCGCATTTAGGAAGCCCCTATGGTGCCAGAACAGCAAAAAAAAAACACATGGCATACCATTTTGGAAACTAAGACCCCTTGAGGAACATAACAAAGAATAAAGTGAGCCTTAATACCCAGCAGGGGTTTCACGACTTTTGCATATGTAAAAAAAAATTTCACAAAAATGTGTGTTTCCCCCCAAATTTCACATTTTTGCAAGGGTTAATAGCAGAAAATACCCCCCAAAATTTGTAACCCCATTTCTTCTGAGTATGGAAATACCCCATATGTGGACCTCAAGTGCCCTGCGGTTGAACTACAATGCTCAGAAGAGAAGGAGCGCCATTGAGCTTTTGAAAAGTGAATTTGTTTGGAATGGCAGTCAGGGGCCATGTACATTTACAAAGCCCCCAGTGCTGCCAGAACAGTGGACCCCCCCCCCCCACATGTGACCACATTTTGGAAACTACACCCCTCACAGAATTTAATAAGGGGTGCAGTGAGTATTTACACGCCACTGGCATTTGACAGATCTTTGGAACAGTGGGCTGAGCAAATGAAAAATTAAATTTTTCATTTTCACGGACCACTGTTCCAAAAATCTGCCAGACACCTGTGGGGCGTAAATGCTTACTGTACCCCTCATTACATTACGTGAGGGGTGTAGTTTCCAAAATGGGGTCACATGTTGGGGGGTCCATTGTTCTGGCACAATGGGGGCTTTGTAAACACACGTGGTCTTCAATTCCGGACACATTTTCTCTTCAAAATCCCAATGGCGATCCCTCTCATTTGAGCATTGTAGTTCGCCCGCCGAGCACTTTACATCTACATTTGGGATATTTTCTTACTCAGAAGAAATGGGGTTCAAAATTTTGGGGGGCTTTTTTCCTATTTTCCCTTGTGAAAATGAAAAATTTAGGGTAACCAGCATTTAAGTGAAAAAAAATATTTTTTTTCATTTTCCCATCCAACTTTAACGAAAATTTGCCAAACACCTGAGGGGTGCTAAGGCTCACTATACCCCTTGTTACATTCCATGAGGGGTGTAGTTTCCAAAATGGGGTCACATGTCGGTATTTATTTATTTTTTCGTTTATGTCAGAACCTGCATGCATAACCTGCATGCATCGTATGTCTTAGGGGGGATTAAACTGGCAGAGTCACTGGTAGAGAAGGATCTGGGTGTACTTGTAGATCACAGACTACAGAATAGCATGCAATGTCAGGCTGCTGCTTCCAAAGCCGGCAGGATATTGTCATGTATCAAAAGAGGCATGGACTCAAGGGACAGGGACATAATACTCCCCCTTTATAAAGCATTGGTACGGCCTCACCTGGAATATGCTGTTCAGTTTTGGGCACCTGTCCATAAAAGGGACACTGCGGAGTTGGAAAGGGTGCAGAGACGCGCGACTAAACTAATATGGGGCATGGAACATCTTAGCTATGAGGAGCGATTAAAGGAGTTACAATTGTTTAGTCTTGAGAAGAGACGTTTAAGGGGGGATATGATAAACGTATATAAGTATATTAATGGCCCATACAAAAAATATGGAGAAAAACTGTTCCAGGTTAAGAAGAAAAAGTTTAGTCTCAAGGGGCGACACGCCTTCTTTACCGTGAGGTCTGTGAATTTATGGAACGGTCTACCTCAGGAACTGGTCACAGCAGGAACAATTAACAGCTTTAAAACAGGATTAGATACATTCCTGGAACAAAATAAGATTAATGCTTATGAAGAAATATAAAATCTCATCCCTTCCCCAATATCGCGCCACACCCCTACCCCTTAATTCCCTGGTTGAACTTGATGGACATATGTCTTTTTTCGACAGTACTAACTATGTAAGAACCGCTGTAAAATTAGCCACCCCTGTGCAAATCACCAATTTAGGCTTCAAATGTACATAGTGCGCTCTCACTCTTGAGCCTTGTTATGCGCCCGCAGATCATTTTACGCCCCACATCTGGGGTATTTCCGTACTCAGGAGAAATTGCGTTACAAATTTTGGGGGTCTTTTTTTCCTTTTACCTCTTGTGAAAATAAAAAGTAAAAGGCAACACCAGCATGTTAGTGTAAAATGTTTTTTGTTTTTTACACTAACAGGCTGGTGTAGACCCCAACTTTTCCTTTTCATAAGGGGTAAAAGGAGAAAAAGCCCCCCAAAATTTGTGGTGTCATTTCTCCCGAGTACAGAGATACCCCATATGTGGCCCTAAACTGTTTCCTTGAAATACGAAAGGGATCCGAAGTGAGAGAGCGCCATGCGCATTTGAGGACTAAATGAGGGATTGCATAGGGGTGGACATAGGGGTATTCTATGCCAGTGATTCCCAAACAGGATGCCTCCAGCTGTTGCTAAACTCCCAGCATGCCTGGACAGTCAGTGGCTGTCCAGAAATGCTGTGAGTTGTTGTTTTGCAACAGCTGGAGGCTCCGTTTTGGAAACTTCCGTATAATACTTTTTAAATTTTTATTCGGGGAGAGACAGTGTAAGGGGTGTATATGTAGTGTTTCACCCTTTATTATGTGTTAGTGTAGTGTAGTGTTTTTAGGGTACGTTCACATTGGCAGAGGTTTACAGTGAGTTCCCTGCTAGGAGTTTGCGCTGCGGCGAAAAATTTGCCGCAGCTCATATTTGAAGCAGAAAACTTACTGTAAGCCTGCCCTTGTGAATGTACCCATTGGGGTGTCTTAGACACCCGCGATCCTCCTTATATTCCAGGTCACCGGGTCACCATAGACCCGTAATGACCCGGAAGCGCGCAAATCGCAAGTGTGAATTCACTTGCGATTTGCGCCGATCGCCGACATGGGGGGTCTGAGGACCCCCCTGGGCATTTGCGCAGGGGTGCCTGCTGATAGATATCAACAGTCACCCCGGTCCGGTCCCCGCCCGGCGCGCGACGGGGACCGAAATTCCCACGGACGTATGAGTACGTGCCTGGTCCTTAAGTAAGAGGGTGCAGGGACGTACTCATACGTGCCTGGTCCTTAAGAGATTAAAGGGGTACTAAGGTGGAAAACTTTTTTTTTTTTTTAAATCAACTGGTGCCAGAAAGTTAAACAGATTTGTAAATTACTTCTATTAAAAATTCGTAATCCTTCCAGTACTTATTAGCTGCTGTATACTACAGAGGAAATTCTCTTCTATTCGGGATTTCATTTCTGTCACGACCACAGTGTTCTCTGCTGACACCTCGGCCCATTTTGGGAAGAGCAGCATATGTTTGCTATGGGGATTTTCTCCTGCTCTTGGACAGTTCCTAAAATGGACAGAAGTGTCAGCAGAGAGCACTGTGGTCGTGACAGAAAAGAAACCCCAAATAGATAAGAATTCTGTTCTGTAGTATACAGCTGCTAATAAGTACTGGAAGGATTATAAAATTTTAGTAGAAATAATTTACATATCTGTTTCACTTTCTGGCACCAGTTGATTTAAAAAAAAAGTTTTCCACCGGAGTCCCTGCCTTTCACCGCTCACTACATGATGGCACAGTCAGATATATAACTCATGTCTCTGACTGTGCCATCATATAGTGAGCGGTGACTATTTTTAAAAAAATAACTTTTTTTTTTTAGATTTTCAATGACAGGCGGTGGACAGTGGGCCCTTTTCCCGGCCGGGCCTTCGGACCACAGCCGAATGGACCGGCCGGTCAGTCCGCCCATGCAAGGAAGAAAGAATATTCAAAGCAGCTCTTTCATGCCACCTTTTCCAGGAAGCTTTCCATTAAATTCAATGTTTCAAATCAACCAGGAGTCTTAAAAATTGGGAAAAACTGAAAATGTATGCCAATTAGTTTTTAACCCCTTAAGGACCAAGACCATTTCGACCTTAATGACCAGAGCATTTTTTGTACATCTGACCACTGTCAATTTAAGCATTAATAACTCTGGGATGCTTTTACTTATGAATGATGAATTTGATTTTGACATTGTTTTTTCGTGACATATTCTACTTTACCATAGTGGTAAATTTTCGTCGATACCTGCATCATTTCTTGGTGAAAAATTCGAAAATGTTGCATTTTTCTAACTTTGAAGCTCTCTGCTTGTGAGGAAAATAGACATACCAAATAAATTATATATTGATTTACATATACAATGGCCCTCATTTACTAACAGGATCCCAACACTTTTTGTCGGGTTTTGCGCCAGAATTCTGTCTGAGCCAGAATTCTGTCTGAGCCAGAATTTGCGCCCGAATCTGGCGCACATCCCGAAAAAATCACTCAGAGTGAAAAAAAAGGGGCGTTTTTCCCGACAAAAGGGGTGTGTTCCTGACAAAAACAGAAAGAACACTCCGAGTGTGAAGAATACTCAAAGGAAAGCCTGTGAGTTTTGCTTCACAGAAAACCGACAGCTCAGAGCTGTCGGTAAATTCCTCAAAACGGAGTGAATCCTGCTACCCCCAGCATGGAACAGGGTCTGTTCCATGTTGGGGGTAGTTGTAGAGGGGCTGAGGGATTGATGGCACCGGGTCTCACTTCTGAGACCCGATCCCAACAGATGTTATTAAGCAGGGGAGCGGGCGGCATGTTCCGATCCCCTGCAATGTACAGTAAACTTTCATTTTTAAATTCCCCACCAGTCCACCAGGAGCCCTGAATGGCCGGGACCGAGGAGCCAATCAGGGCTCCTGGCAGGGTTTTAATATAGTAGCGCTGTGGTGGGCAAAGATGTATAGAATCGCTGGGGGGGTATATATCTGGCTCCTCCAGCGTTTCTATCTTTCCCCCTGCTGCGCTATATCAAACTTAGTGCCCGCTGTGCTTGAATAAATGTACTGCCCCCCCAGCGCTATTATATATCTATACTGACCCCCGCTGCGCATATTTATATATATACTGACCCCCCCCCCCCCAGCTGCGCATATTAGCATTCATGCTCTCCCTGCCCTGGCTGCCAATGAATGAAAACTCTATTAGTGGCAGAACGGAAGCCTGCTGCCCGCTCAAGCTGCTAAGAGTTTGTCATTCATAGCGGGCAGCAGTTGCATATCATGCTGTGGGGGTCAGACATATGGATATATGTCTGACCCTCACATCATCCATATACAAATGCCGGCTCACCGCTAGGAATGACAAGTAAAGCAGCGCAGGGAGGCTCGCGCTGCTGCTCCTACTAGCTTACTTGTCATTCATAGCTGTGAGCCGGCATTTGTATATATATGATGTGAGGGTCAGACATATATCCATATGTCTGACTCACACAGCATGATATGCAGCAGCAGCCTTCCACTCCGCCGCTAATAGAGTTTTCATTCATTGGCAGCCAGGGGAGGGAGAGCATGAATATTAATATGCGCAGCTAGGGGGGGTGGGTGTCAGTATATATATATATATATATATATATGTAAATATGCGCAGCGGGGGTCAGTATATGCGCAGTTGGGGGGGCAGTACATTTATTCAAGCACAGGGGGCACTAAGTTTGATATAGCGCAGCAGGGGGAAAGATATATAGAAACGCTGGAGGGGCAAGATATATACACCACAGCGCTTCTATATTAAAACCCTGCCAGGAGCCCTGATTGGCTCCTCGGTCACGGCCATTCAGGGCTCCTGGTAGGGAATTTAAAAATGAAAGTTTACTGCTTAATAACATCTGATCGGATCGGGTCTCAGAAGTGAGACCCGGTGCCATCAATCCCTCAGCCCCTCTACTACTACCCCCAACATGGAACAGACCCTGTTCCATGATGGGGGTAGTAGTACAAGCACTAATGTAGTCAGAATTTGCAGAGACTTTTTTGAGTAAAGGACTTGCAAAAACACAAACCGACACTCCACTCGTAGTAAATGAGGGCCCATGTGTCTACTTTATGTTTGCATCATAAAAGTTTTAAAATTTTTCTTTTTCACGGACCACTGTTCCAAAAATCTGTCAGACACCTGTGGGGTGTAAATGTTCACTGCACCCCTTATTACATTCTGTGAGGGGTGTAGTTTCCAGAATGGGGTCACATGTGGTGGGGTTCCACCGTTCTGGCACCATGGGGCTTTGTAAACGCATTGCTATGTATTGCTATAATACCCATTGCTATGTTCCTTAAAGGATAGGGGATAAGTTTCAGATCGCGGGGGGTCCGACCGCTGGGGCCCCCCATGATCTCCCGTACGGGCCGCGGCTCTCTGCATAGAGAGCGCATGTCGACCACCGCACGAGGCGGCGGCTGACACGCGCCCTCCATTTACTGCTATGGGAGAGCCGAAGCGCTGCCTTCGGCAATTTCCGGCTCTCCCGTAGCAGTGTATGGAGGGGGCGTGTCGGCCGCTGCTTTGTGCGGTGGTCAACACGCCCTCTCTAACCGCAGTTCTCCTTTAATGGGGTACTCCGGTGAAAACCTTTTTTCTTTTAAATCAACTGGTGGCAGAAAGTTAAACATATTTGTAAATTTCTTCTATTAAAAAATCTTAATCCTTCCAGTACTTATTGGCTGCTGAATGCTACAGAGGAAATTCCTTTCTTTTTGAAACACAGATGACATCACAAGCAACCATGCATAGCAGATGTATGATAAGGGCAGCATGGTGGCTCAGTGGTTAGCACTGCTGCCTTGCAGTACTGGGGACTTGGGTTCAAATCCCACTAAGGACAACAATGAATAAAGCGTTATTATTATTATTATTATTATTATTATAATAATGTCACCAGAGAGAACTGTGCTCGTGATGTCATCAGAGAGCATTCCAAAAAGAAAATAATTTCCTCTGTAGTATTCAGGAGCTAATAAGTACAGGAAGGATTAAGATTTTTTAATAGAAGTAATTTACAAATATGTTTAACTTTCTGCCACCAGTTGATTTAAAAGAAAAAAGGTTTTCACTGGAGTACCCCTTTAAGGGGTGTAGTTTCCAAAATTGAGTTGAATGTGGGTGTTTTTTATTTGTTTGTTTCAGAACCGCTGTAATGATCAGCCACCCCTGTGCAAATCACCTCAAATGTACATGGTGTTCTCACTCCTGAGCCTTGTTGTGCGCCTGCAGAGCATTTTATGTCCACAAATGGGGTATTTCCATACTCAGAAGAAATTGCGTTACAAATTTTGGGGGTCTTTTTTTCCTTTTACCACTTGTGAAAATAAAAAGTATGGGGCAACACCAGCAAGTTAGTGTAAAAAATAAAACATTTTTACAATAACATGCTGGAGTAGACCTCAACTTTATCTTTTCATAAGGGGTAAAAGGAGAAAAAGCCCCCCAAAATGTGTTAGGCAATTTCTCCCGAGTACGGAGGTACCCCATATGTGGCCCTAAACTGTTTCCTTGAAATACGACAGGGCTCCGTAGTGAGAGAGCACCATGCGCATTTGAGGCCTAAATTAGGGATTTACATAGGGACGGACATAGGGGTATTCTACGCCAGTGATTCCCAAACAAGGTGCCTCCAGCTGTTGCAAAACTACCAGCATGCCTGGACAGTCAATGGCTGTCCGGCAATACTGGGAGTTGTTGTTTTGCAACAGCTGGAGGCTCCGTTTTGGAACAGTGCCGTACCAGATGTTTTTCATTTTTATTGGGGGGGGGGGGGGGGGGGGAGACTGTGCAGGGGTATATGTATATGTACTGTTTTACCCTTTATTTTGTGTAGTGTAGTGTAGTGTTTTTAGGGTACATTTAGACAGACGGGGGTTCACAGCGAGTTTACCACTGGGAGTTTGAGCTGCGGCAGAAAATTTGCTGCATCTCAAACTTGCAGTGAGAAACTCTCTGTACCCATTCCCACGGGGGGGGGGGGGGGGGGAACCTCCAGCTGCTGCAAAACTACAACTCTCAGCATGCAGTAAAAGCAGAGGGGCATGCTGGGACTTGTAGTTATGCAACAGCTGGGGCCATACTACTACAACTTCCAGTATGCCCTTTGGCTGTTTGTGCATGTTGGGGGTTGTAGTTATGCAACAGCTGGAGGCTCAATGGTTGCAAAACACTGAGGGCTTGTTACTTAACTCAGTGTTTCCCAACCCGTGTTCCTCCAGCTGTTGCATAACTACAACTCCCAGCATGAATGGTCTGTCAGTGCATCCTGGGAGTTATAGTTTTGCAACAGCTGAAGGCACACGGGTTGGGACTGAGTAAGGAAACAGACAATGTTTCCCAACCAGTGTGCCTCCATTGTTGCAAAACTTAAACTCCCAGCATGCCCAGACAGCCAAAGGGAATGCTGGGAGTTGTAGTTTTGCAACAACTGTAGGAGAACAGTTCGGAGACCACTGTGTAGTGGTGTCCAAACTGTAGCCCTCCAAATGTGGCAAAACTTCAACTCCAAGCATGCCCAGGCATGCTTGGTCTTGTAGTTCAGCAACATCTGAAGGGCCAGATGTTACAAAACTACAACTCCCAGCATGCCTGGACTGTCCGGGCATGCTGAGAGTTCTAGTTTTGCAACATCAGGAAGAGCACAGATTGGAGACCACTGCACAGTGGTCTCCAAACTGTGGCCCTTCAGATGTTGCAAAACTACAACTCCCAGCATGCCCGGACAGCCAATGGCTGTCTGGGCATGCTGGGAGTTGTAGTTTTGAAACTCCTAGAAGCAGCAGTGAAGATCACTTTACAGCGATCTTCACTGCTGCCTCTGATTCCGCCGCCGCTGCCTCCTCCACTTGCCTGCCGCTGGTCCCCGGTCCCTGCTGTCTGCACCGGTCCTGTGGTATGTCCCCCCGTAGCTCTAGGGGTCATCTTCCCTTACTCTACCTGGACTTCTAGGGGCGGGCAAAGCGGGGGATCTGAACTTCAACTCCCCCCCCCATCAGCTGAGACACATTGATTGGTCCACAGGGACCAATCATAGTGCTCGCTGACCAGGACCATTCACAGATGTTCCTGGGGGGGGCTTGCAGAAATTGTCTACCGCTGGTAACAGCGGGTCTTCTGCCTGTTAACCCGTGCGATGCAGCACATTACCGGATTAACTGAATGACTTATATAAACATCAGAATGCGCGAACTACCAGCATAACCTGACATTTATATAAGTCATTCTGTGAAAGGGGTTAAGGATGAAGCCCATTTTGAACTGAAAGGGGTACTCCGGTGGAAAACATTTTTTTTTAATCAACTGGTGCCAGAAAGTTATGGCTTCAATTAAAACATATTTGTCCTTCCAGTACTTATTAGCAACTGTATGCTACAGAGGAAATTCTTCATTTTTGTCTTCTCCACAGTGCTCTCTGCTGACACCTAATGCCCTTATCAGGAATTCTCCAGAGCAGGAGAAAATCCTCATAGCAAACCTATGCTGCTCTGGGCAGTTCCTGACATGGACAGAGGTGTCAGCAAAAAACACTGTGGACAAGACAAAAAAGAAATGTAAAAATAAAAGAATTTCCTCTGTAGCATACAGCTGCTAATAAGTACTGGAAGGATTAAGATTTTTAAATAGAAGTAATTTACAAATCTGTTTAACTTTCTGGCACCAGTTCATTTAAAAAAAAAAGGTTTTCCACCGGAGTACCCCTTTAACCTGTTAAGGACCAAGGGTGTACCTGTATGCCCTGAGTCTGATCCCGTTCTATGACGCGGGCCACGGGTTGATCAAAGTTGATCGCCACGTCTAAAGTGAAACTAAACTACCCCCGGCTAGCTCAGCGGGCTGTTCGGGACTGCCGCGGTGAAATCACGGCATCACGAATAGCATGAGGAGATGGAGAGCAGGAGGGTCCCCTTACCAGCCTCATGGTGTCCGATCGCAGAATGACTGCTCAGTGCCTGAGATCCAGGCATGAGCAGTCAAGCAGCAGAATCATCGATCAATAGTTTCCTATGATAAACCATTGATCAATGTACAAGTTCAGTGTGTGCAGTGATAAAGATCATTTAACCCCTTCCCTAATAAAAGTTTGAATAACCCCCCCCCCCTTTTCCCATAAAAAAAAGCAGTGTAAATAAAAATAAATATATGTGGTATCGCCGCGTGCGGAAATGTCAGAATCATAAAAATATATTGTTAATTAAACCGCACGGTCAATGGCATATGCACAAAAAAAATCCAAAGTCCAGAATAGTTTATTTTTGGTCACTTTTATATCATGAAAAAATTACTGCTTGTGGGACTATGTGGAAGAACCAGAGAGGCTTCCCTTTTGTACAGACACCTATGCCCAAGGGTGAGTCCCGTGCCCTTACCCATGAAAACCTGTTGCTGGTCAGGTATAAGAATAAGAGGGATGTCCTTATGCTGACATCAATTCATGGTAACGGCAGCTCACCTGTTCCTGTGCGAGGTACCACTACAACGGTCCTCAAGCCTGATTGTATTCTGGACTACAATCAGCATATGGGGGAGTTGATCTTTCTGATGAAGTCCTCAAGCCATACATCGCCATGCGGAAAACACGGTTATGGTACAAAAAAGTTGTGGTCTACTTGCTACAGGTTGCCATGTACAACTCTTTTTTACTGTCCCAGTACACTGGCAACACAGGGACATTCCTCAAATTCCAAGAAGAAGTCCTAAGGGCGCTGATCTTTGCTGACCGGGAAAGAGCAGGCTGGACTTCCCAAGAAACTGGAAATATAGATGCCAGGATCGTCAAAGGCAAACACCTTCCAGGTGAAGTCCCCCACACTGGAAAGAAGGGACGATCCCAGAAAAAATGCAGAGTGTGTCGCAGGAGGGGGATTTGGACTCAATGTGACACTTGCCCTGATCATCTGGGCCTCTGCATTAAGGATTGCTTCAGGGAGTATCACACTTCCATGCAGTACTACATTTTCCCTTTTCATTTTAATTTTCCATAATTTCACCCCAATGTACCAAGTCCATAGTACATTCCAAGTTTTAACCCCATAAACCACTAAATTGACCAAAAAACTTTTATAAAAAAAAAAAAATAATAACTGGTAAGACCTCTGGGTGTATTTTTTTAAAAAAATGGGTCATGGGTCACTGAGTCACTATCATCGGGGACTTTTTGTGTTGCCTTAAATGCGCAGCACTCTCTTTCCACCTGAGCGGGGTGCGCATTTGAGGCAATAGGTTAGGGGCGGCCACACACATCACATTCCCAGAATGATGATTCAGAGCATAGGGTTTGGGGTGGGCATATTTTTTAGTTTTGGCTATGCTTTGGGCCATCATTCTGGGAACATAACCTGTTTTGTAATTTCATCTCCCACTGTACCCCTTGTTAGTAATTTACCCCATGTAATGATCCTTTAGGGGGGTCCCGCTGTTCTGGCTCCATAGGCAGCTATGCAGAAGCTCAATGCACTTACTGAGCTCCTGCACTTCCAAGACAGGTGTGTGCACCCGCAGAGCTGTATACACCCAGATATGAGGTATGTCCTTGCTCCAAAGAAATGTATTTACAAATTCATGGTGACATTTTCTCCTGTTACCACTTGGGAAAATGAAAAATTTGGGGTAACCCCAGCATTTTAATGTAAAAAAATCTAATTTTTCCTTTTCACATCCCACTTTAATGAACATTTATCAAACACCTAAGTGGTGTTAAGGCTCACTGTACCCCTTGTTACCTTCCTTGAGGGGTGTAGTTTCCAAAATAGTATGCCATGTGTTTTTTTTTTTTTTTTTTTGCTGTCCTGGCACCATAGGGGCTTCCTAAATGGGACATGCCCCCCAAAAATCGTTTCAGCTAAATTTGCTTTCCAAAAGCCAGATGTGACTCCTTCTCTTCTGAACATTGAAGTGCACTTGACATCCACACATGGGATATTTTCATACTCAGAAGAGATGGGGTTACAAGTTTTGGGGGGCATTTTCTCCTATTGCCACTTGTAAAAATTAAAAATTTGGGGGAAAACCAGCATTTTAGTGTAAAATAAATAAATGATTTACACATGCAACTTTAACGAAAAGTCGTCAAACACCTGTAGGGTGTTAAGGCTCACTGTACCCCTTGTTACATTCCTTGAGAGGTATAGTTTCCAAAATAGTATGTCATGTGTTTTTTTTTCTTGCTGTCCTGGCACCATAGGGGCTTCCTAAATGGGACATGCCCCCAAAAACCATTTCAGCTAAATTTGCTTTCCAAAAGCCAAATGTGACTCCTTCTCTTCTGAGCATTGTAGTGCACCCGCAGTGCACTTGACGTCCACACATAGGGTACTTTCACACTCAGAAGAGATGGGGTTACAAATTTTGGGAGGCATTTTCTCCTATTAACCCTTGTAAAAATTTTAACTTTTGGGAGAAAACCAGCATTTTAGTGAAAAAAAAAAATGCATTCACACATCCAACTTTAACAAAAAGTCGTCAAAGACCTATCGGGTCTTCTGGCTCACTGTACCCTTTGTTACATTCCTTGAGGGAGGTAGTTTCCAAATTAGTATGCCAAGTGTTTTTTTTTTTTTATCCCTTGTTACATTCCTTGAGGGGTGTAGTTTCCAAATTAGTATGCCAAGTGTTTTTTTTTTGTTGTCCTGGCACCATATGGGCTACCTAAATGGGACATGCCCCCCAAAAACCTTTTCAGAAAAACTCACTCTCCAAAATCCCATTGTCGCTCCTTCCCTTCTGAGCCCTCTAGTGCATCCACAGAGCACTTGACATACACATATGAGGAATTTCCTTACTCGAGAAATTGGGTTATACATTTTAGGAATATTTCTCTCCTTTTACCACTTGTAAAAATTCAAAAACTGGGTCTACAAGAACACGCGAGTGTAAAAAATGTAGATTTTGAATTTTCTCTTTCACTTTGCTGCTATTCCTGTAAAACATTTAAAGGGTTAACACAGTTTCTGAATGTCATTTTGAATACTTTGAGGGGTGCAGTTTTTATAATGGGGTATTTTTAATATGAAGGCCCTTCAAATCCACTTCAAACTGAATTCAGATTTTGAAAATTTTGTGAAAAATTGGAAAATTGCTGCTGAACTTTGAAGCCCTCTGAGGTCTTCCAAAAGTAAAAACATGTCACCTGATTGATCATTGATTAAGCGCAGGTGCGCAAAACAATTCGTTGACTGAGCATTGCTGGATGACCGGCTCACATTAAATCACCCATAACTTACCTGAAGTGCCTCCGTATCTTCTTTATCCAATGTCAACTTTATGATGCCAAAATAAAGTAGACATATTGTATATGGGAATCAATATATCATTTATTTGGAATGTTTATTTTCCATACAAGCAGAGAGCTTCAAAGTTAGAAAAATGCTAAATTTTAAATTTTTTCATCAAACTTTGGAATTTTTCCACCAAGTACCGTATTTATCGGCGTATAACACACACATTTTAGGCTTCAATTTTTAGCCTAAAGTCTACCTGCGTGTTATACGCCGATATGCTGATGCAGTTCAATGATTTAAAGCGGGCGCTTTAAATTAATGAACTGCAGCGGCTTTGCAGGTGCAGAGACAGCCAGCACTGCCGGCTTCTCTGCCCCTGCCTGCCCTGGCGTCTAGAGCCCTGCTGCCGGCCCTTCTCTCCCCCTGGCTATCGGCGCCGCTGCCCGTTCTCTCCCCCTGACTATCGGTGCCGGCACCCCATTGCCGGCGCCGATAGCCAGGGGGAGAGAAGGGGCAGTGGCACCCATTGCCGGCACCGCTGCCCCGTTGCCTCCCCCCATCCCCGGTTGCATAATTACCTCTTGCCGGGGTCGGGTCCGTGCTGCTTCAGGCCTCCGATGTGCGTCCCCTGCGTCGTTGCTATGCGCTTCACGGTGCCGGCAATGGGTGCCGCTGCCCCTTCTCTCCCCCTGGCTGTCGGCGCCGCTGCCCCATTGCCGGTGCCGCTTCTCTCCCCCTGGCTATGGGCGCCGGCAATGGGGCGCCAGCACCGATAGTCAGGGGGAGAGAACGGGCAGCGGCGCAGATAGCCAGCGGGAGAGAAGAAGCAGCAGGGCTCTAGACCCCAGGAAAGGCAGGGGGAGAGAAGCGGGCAGCGACGGCCTCTCTCCCCCTGCCTTTCCTGGGGGTGTATCGGGGTATACACGCGCACACACACACACCCTCATTTTACCATGGATATTTGGGTAAAAAACTTTTTTTACCCAAATATCCTTGGTAAAATGAGGGTGCGTGTTATAGGCCGGTGCGTGGTATACCCCGATAATTACGGTATCTACAAAAATTTACCACTAGCATAAAGTAGAATATGTCACAAAAAAGCAATCTTGGAATCATAATGAAAAATAGATGTATCCCAGAGTTATTAATGCTTAAAGTGACAGTGGTCAGATGTGCAAAAAACGCTCTGGTCCTTAAGGTGAAAATAGGCTTGGTCCTTAAGGGGTTATAGGAGATATCCAGTGGTGAAAAACTTAGGATAGGGGAAAAGTTTCAGATCGCAGGGGGTCCTACTGCTGGGGCCCCCCGCGATTTCCTGTACCGAGCCCCGACAGCCCGTGGGAAGGGGGCGTGTTGACCACCGCACGAAGCGGCGACTGACACGCCCCCTCAATACAACTCTATGGCATAGCTTCTTTTTTTTTTATATATATTGTGAGACAGTGACAGGCAGAGTTATTGAGGGAATGTATATTTCTCCTAGGATGCTCTCCTATGCTGCTTTAGGCAGCTTGTGGACAGATATGTGTCACCGAAATGCCTGGGTTTCGGTGAAGGAAAACCGAAGTTATGTGTGTCAGTGATACTATGTTACTGGCACATTCTAGTTGTAGTATAGCGGATCCAACCCGCTTAATCCGGGTAGGTTTTCCTGGAGTGACCAAGTGCCGGGTGGGAGGTCACTCCCACATACCAGGTGAGGCTGATTGCAGGCTCCATAAAACCTGGGTCTGCAGGCCTGAGTGCGGCTGCTGGAATGCTAAGAACCATGATGTAAGTGGCCGTGTTCTACTGTTTTGTTTCACGTTCGGGGGCACCTAGTGTGTCTCTAGTATAGTTAGGGTCGTACCTTGTTTAGTCAGAGCTCAGCCGAGCAGGTGTTTATTTTGTATGTTTGGCCTGATGTTAAGGCTGTATTGTTGTGTTGACACTTAAAATAAACCCAGGCACAGCCTGGACTTGGACTTTACCTACAGTGTCCCTGTCTCTACTTGTGAAGCCCAGGCTGCCAAGCGACATTTGATGCTGTCCCTCTCACAATATATATATATATATATATATATTTTTTTTTTTTTACATTTCCTATATTTTTATTTTTATTCTTTTCTATTTTATTTTATTTATATTTATTTTTATTTATTTTCTTATTTTTATTTTTACTATTATTTTTATTCTTATCTTTGTATATTTCTTATTGGTATTATCACCACTATTATGTATTTAATTTATATTTATTTACGGTATTATTATTATTATCCACATATTTTTATATTGGGCATTATCTATTTGTAGTTTTATTTATTTCCTGTTATGATTAAGCTGATATTATGGTTTCTAAATTCTTTTATTTTTTATTTAATATATTATTATGGATGTATTCTCCATGTTTTACT
This sequence comes from Hyla sarda, assembly GCF_029499605.1. Lineage (NCBI taxonomy): Eukaryota > Metazoa > Chordata > Amphibia > Anura > Hylidae > Hyla > Hyla sarda. Next base: position 59,349,937 of record NC_079197.1, on the reverse strand, counting down.
TTTCACTAAATCCATCCCACATTTTGAGAAAAATCTCACTTAAGTTGCAGGTGTTGTACTTCCAGACCATATATAACCTCACATAATCCACCATTTCACCATATCATTCACCACTGAGGAAGGGATTAGAGCGGTGTATGCTCATTTTTATACCCAGAAACGCGTTTGAAATTTATTTATTTTCGCAGATATAGATCAAACCACCTTAGAAAGATATCGGTTAAGCCTCATAATTAATGTGGGGTACGAACCTTTATGAATTTAGTATTTTCTGTAATTGCCGGATTATCAGTTCCATCTTAATGCCGGATTACTGGATTTATCCATTTTTACCCTAATATTGGGGACTTGTTTCCACATAAGACAATTCAGTTTGTCATTCAACAATTCAGTTTGTTATTTAACGGACATACCGGATCATTGGACTAATTTTCCAGCATTCCTGGGAATTCATCTTTCAGCGTTCCTGGGAATTCATCTGTGCGGGGACTTTTCCATTGGCTGTCATTCATACAAGCTTTCAAGTTACATCGCCATCGCAACCGTTACATCACTGTGAAGCAGGCAGAGTCCAACTGATCAGTTGACTGCCAGACACGTGACCACCCACCCGCTACGTCAGACGCCGGGAGCTCGCGGCGACGGTTGCACTTGCCGGTGCTCCAGCCGTTCTTAGCTAGAGCAGAACGATCATCAGTCCTGTTCCATCGCGGAGTGGGTGAGTGGCACATTAGTGCATGTGTCGTTCCTATTAATATCTTGGCACAGCAGGTCCTACCAGCCGTACTTCCAGTCACTTGTTACCGTTGTTACCCTGCCATAGGTACTTAACAACCCCCGCACAGGATCCCCAGTTATACTGCTGGACAATCTATCCATTGTACACACATTTATTTTTTCAGAATGGACGCTGATATCCACATAGGACAAACTCCTTTTTCTTTACAGGTTTGCTACTACTATTATCACAGCTGTTTGAATATACATCACTACTTATTCTATCATTGTGTCACATTTATATATTGTTACATTATGTAGTATTAATTTTTGTATATAGTTTCAAACGCTGTTCTTATGATCGATCACAGTGAAATACCAATAGTCATATAGATATATTTCCAAGGTTTATTGGTGATAGAATAACTAACACAATAATATCTATATATTTTATATGCAGCCGTAGGGCCCTGCGGCTGCAATTCTTTTGATCTATTTTTCATAATTTTATAATTTATAATTTTATTACTATTTAATATTGTTTGATTTTTTTAGTATTACCGTATTTTTCGCCGTATAAGACGCACTTTTTCTTCCCCAAAACCGGGGGGAAAAAGTCGGTGCGTCTTATATGGCGAATACACCCCTATGGCGGCGGTCCCTGCGGCCATCAACGGCCGGGACCCGCGACTAATACAGGACATCACCGATCGTGGTGATGCCCTGTATTAACCCTTCAGACGCGGCGATCAAAGCTGACCGCCGCGTCTGAAGGGAAAGTGACACTAACCCGGCTGTTCAGTCGGGCTGTTCGGGACCACCGTGATTTCACTGCGGCGGTCCCGAACAGCCCGACTGAATAGCCGGGTAAGTGCTTACAGGACACCGGGAGGGACCTTACCTGCCTCCTCAGTGTCGACTCCGTTCAGGGATCCCCTGTATGGCCAGCGCTCTCCTTCCTCGTCATCACGTCGTCGCGTACATGCGTCGGCGTGCATAACGACGTGATGGCGGCGACGGAGATTGAGGATACCCGGCCGGCAGCAGAGACGTTCCGGAACGACGGGGACACGGCGACAGCGATGGAGCGACATCCAGGGCAGCAGTGACGGGTCCGGAGCGGCGGGGACACGTGAGTATTACCTTCTATGCAGTGGTCTTCAATCTGCGGACCTCCAGATGTTGCAAAACTACAACTCCCAGCATGCCCGGACAGCCAACGGCTGTTTTGCAACATCTGGAGGTCCGCAGGTTGAAGACCACTATTGGGTTCAAAATCTTTACTTTTTTAGATTTTGCACCTATAAATTGGGTGCGTCTTATATGCCGGTGTGTCCTATAGGGCGAAAAATACGGTAAACATTTTATATTGGTCTGGAAGTCTACATTTCTTTTCCATACTGAACTACTCATCCATGGTACAGTCTTTTTGAGTGGTTATGCTGAGGACTGAGTAACCCTTTTTTGTATGATACAAGTTGCCATCCTTGCAGAATGTTAGAGTCTCTGCCATACAGCCAGATGTTGCAAGCGAGAAGAGTAATTGAGGGTGATACAATATTGGAGCGATCATTAGAATGTATGACAACTGACTTTTTACACAGTGGCTCTCCCAAGACAATAGTGGATAAACACAAACAGACGGTGTCTCACATGGCGAGAGAATCTACACTCATGGCTAGACCAAAAAAGACACAAGCCAAAATCCCATTTACTTCCACATATTCCGTGTGCAGCGGACAAATTTCTAAGATTATAAATAAACATTGGCATATATTGAGCCATAGTTTCAAAAATATACAATAATTTTCTTCTAACCCAATAATGTCTTACAGAAGATCAAGAAATCTCAAAGACAGACTGGTGAGATCATACACTGGCTTGGGAGGTGGAATAAGACAGACTACTATTGGAGCTTCAAAATTGGGCTCCTTTCCATGTTTATCGTGTGTAAACTGCTCATTAATGGCTAAGGGTTCTGGCTTTATCCACCCCGCAACACAGCATTCCTATACACTAAAATATTTTCTTACCTGCGACTCCACATGGGTCATTTACGTTTTGTATTGTCCATGAAAACTATTTTACGTTGGACAAACAACATGGAATTTAAAAACAAAGAATCAACAACCATCGCTATAGTATAAGGAAATCTAAACTTGATTTGCCAGTTTCGAAACACTTCTGTGAAAAGGGCCATGGGGAACGAGAATTAAAATTTATGGCGATTGACCATGTATCCATCCCAGGAAGAGGGGGGATAGGCTAGCATTATTACACAAAAGAGAGCTATGGTGGATACACCAACTAAATTGTTTAAGCCCTTATGGCCTTAATGTCGAATTTAATGCTATTTAAAACACACAATTGTAACCCGGAATTGTTGACTTTGAATTCAGTATATACCAAGGTGGTTCTAGATAATTAATTTTATTATTGTTTATGTTTTTACAGATCTTGATACAAGAAAATATAAAGAATTTTGTGAAGGAGGACGCCACTCGCTCTGTTCATTAAATTTTTTATTACATTTTTTGTTAATTTGAAGTAGGACATGTGGGAGCTGACAACCGCAATTGTAAATTTTGCCTGGTAGCACTGTGGTTACAAAAATAAAAAATGTTTTCTTGGTATGCACTATAGTCATATACACACTTTTATTTGTTTTTTATTTATTATTTTATATTGTTATGGTTATTTGATGTTTTTTTTTTATTAAGGGAGCTGATATATACACGGACCATAGGGATCCGAGACACTGGGACAGCCCGTCTAAACTGCTTGCAAGGGTGCCATTGGAGGGGCAGGGCAGTGCTGAAAAGCAGGCGCACTCCCAACCAGGTGGTAGGGGGTAGATTTGGTGGCCAGGGGCCTCTGCTGGGTCTCTGACACCTAAGCTCCCCGGTAACTATGGGTCCCTGGTCCTTCAAGGAGGGCCGGGACCAGTGGTTCTATAAACCAGGGAGTTTCCCTCTTTCCCTCTAATATAGAGTTGCAATATTACATTTATTGAAGGTATTGTCGAAAAACGGTAGCACCGGTCCATGCTGATTAATCAGTTTTCCCTTTTATCTTCTCTTTATTTCATTCTTTATTTCATATTATTTTATTATTATTTTAATCTTTTTATTATTTTCATATTTGTTATATTTTTTTGTCTATTTAATGTAATAATTTATTATTAGTAGTTCTTTTATTTTGTTTATTATTTATTTATTTCTATTTTTTTTATAATTTTTTTTTTATTTTTGTCATTTTATTTATTTACACATTTTTTTTATTTTTTTTTTCATTTTCCATATAGTTTGTCCCCACATATAAATTTTATTGTTTTACACAAGACATTTTATGTACACAAAATATATCTTGACACTTAGTACGTTATTGTTTTGGCACTAGATAAATATTTACACACACATATACTCTTTATATTATAACTCTATACACACTTAAAATTTGATGCGATTTTGAAGACCATAGAAGCAGATCCAGGTGATTTCTAGTTTGGTATTTCACATTAGAGCAGCTCCCACATTGTTTATTTAGTTGTTATGGCAACCTGGATCACATGAGTGATGTGGCCGGCGTCATATAGTGATTGCTTAGCCCGGAGAGGCGATCACGTGACGCACGATCACATGACACGTTATGTGCCCCGGAAGCCTTGGAAATTAGTCTATCTTGTAAGTACACACATGCGCAATGCATTTGTGTACAAACGAATGCCGCCATCTTCCAATACAGAGCGGGTGAGTGATCCCTCCTGATTGTTATGCATGTATATTAATTGTAAATATTATACAGCTGCACAGTTTATTGATTGTTTACATGGAGCAGCATATTTCAAGCGTTACTGTTTTTAACTGCACACGATATGAATATCATGCACTTTTTAATGTACATACCGTATTTATCGGGGTATACCACGCACCGGCCTATAACACGCACCCTCATTTTACCAAGGATATTTGGGTAAAAAAAGTTTTTTACCCAAATATCCATGGTAAAATGAGGGTGCATATGTGTGCATGCGTATACCCCGATACACCCCCAGGAAAGGCAGGGGGAGAGAGGCCGTCATTGCCCGCTTCTCTCCCCCTGCCTTTCCTGGGGTCTAGAGCCGTGCTGCTGCAGCTTCTCTCCCGCTGGCTATCGGTGCCGCTGCCCGTTCTCTCCCCCTGACTATCAGTGCCGGCGCCCCATTGCCAGCGCCGATAGCCAGGGTGAGAGAAGCTTCAGGGTCCGCGCTGCTTCAGGCCTCCGGTGTGCATCCCATGCGTCGTTGCTATGCACTGCATGGCGTGGCGCAATGACGAGTGACGTCTTTGCGCCGCGCAGCACATAGCAACGACGCAGAGGATGTACACCGGAGGCCTGAAGCAGCGCGGACCAGACCCCGGCAACAGGTAATTATGCAACCGGGGATGGGGGGAGGCAACGGGGCAGCGGCGCCGGCAATGGGTGCCGCTGCCCCTTCTCTCCCCCTGGCTGTCGGCGCCGCTGCCCCATTGCCGGCACCGTTTCTCTCCCCCTGGCTATCGGCGCCGGCAATTGGGCGCCGGCACCGATAGTAAGGGGGAGAGAATGGGCAGCGGCGCCGATAGCCAAGGGGAGAGAAGGGCCGGCAGCAGGGCTCTAGACCCCAGGACAGGCAGGGCCAGAGAAGCTGGCAGCTCTGGCGGTCTCTGCACCTGCAAAGCCGCTGCAGTTCATTGATTTAAATCACCCGCTTTAAATCATAGATCTGCAGCGGCTTATCGGCGTATAACACGCAGGTAGACTTTGGGCTAAAAAATTTTGCCTAAAAAGTGCGTGTTATACGCCGATAAATACGGTATGTACTCTTAAGATGTGTTATATAGGGCACTTATGTAATTTTTCACGTGTTTTCTGACATTTTGTAATGATTATTGTTTAATGAGTGTATTGATTGCACGGGGTATAAGAAAGCCCTCAGTTTATTGTACCACTATGCTTGAAAAAAGCTCCATTGAGGGGCTGAAACGTCACTTGTATTGACATGATGGAATACATTTTTCACTTTTTTGAATCTCTTGGAGTGCTGCACCAATGGTTTTTCTATAAAATATATATGTATAAAATAGTGTGCAAATGGGAGAAGGAGAGAGGGAGGGGGGAAGGGGGGAAGGGGGGGAGGGGATAGGAAAGGGAAGGGAGGAAGAGGGGAGGGGGGGAAGGGAAGGAAGGGTGGGAATGGGATATGGAACCAGTGGAGGAACGTGTAATTAGTGGACAAATATACTTACAGGAAGGAAGTGAAGCTGTTGATCTCAAAGCTGGATCTCACAGGCTTCCGTAGCAGGCAGACAGGAGGTCAGGATCTGACTTCCTGCTGCCATAGCAACCAAGGATGACCCACAATCGTATCACAGTGCCACCGTTGGTGAACAGGGGGAGCGCACTCCCCCTGTCAACACCATAGATGTGTGATCAGGATTGATCACGGCATCTATGGGGTTAATCCTGCTGGGACCGGCGTGATCGCGGCCCCTGCAGCTGCAGGGAACTCCGGCAGTGATTGACAGCCACGGCAGTGCAAGAGATCTCTAGGACTTATGCATACGTCCCAGCGCGCGAACATGTCGGGTGCTGGGACGTATGCATACGTCCTATAGCGGGAAGGGGTTAATATATGTTGCCTTAAACAAGAAAGACAGTGAGGGGAATTTACTGCTGGATTTACAGCTGGGTTCACACCTAGTATTTTAGTCAGTATTTTTAGCCAAAACTGGAGAGAAACTGACACAGACAAAAACTATAATGGAAAGATTTCAACAGTGTTAAGTTAGACAGTGATTCATCAGTGTTTACTTAGACTTAGAACAGATTTATCAAAGTGAGTCATTATTTGATAAAACTATCACATATCTAGACTGTCTAATCTTACTTTAACCCCTTAAGGACTCAGCCCATTTTGGCCTTAAGGACTCAGACAATAAAATTTTTACGTTTTCATTTTTTCCTCCTCGCCTTCTAAAAATCATAACTCTTTTATATTTTCATCCACAGACTAGTATGAGGGCTTGTTTTTTGCGCGACCAGTTGTCCTTTGTAATGACATCACTCATTATATCATAAAATGTATGGCGCAACCAAAAAACACTATTTTTGTGGGGAAATTAAAACGAAAAACGCAATTTTGCAAATTTTTGAAAGGTTTCGTTTTCACGCCGTACAATTTATGGTAAAAATGACATGTGTTCTTTATTCTGAGGGTCAATACGACTAAAATGATACCCATTATTACATACTTTTATATTATTGTTGCGCTTAAAAAAAATCACAAACTTTTTAACCAAATTAGTACGTTTATAAACCCTTTACTTTGATGACCTCTAACTTTTTTATTGTTCCGTATAAGCGGCGGTATGGGGGCTCATTTTTTGCGCCATGATCTGTACTTTTTTTTGATACCACATTTGCATATAAAAAACTTTTAATACATTTTTTATAATTTTTTTTTAATAAAATGTTTTTAAAAAGTAGGAATTTTGGACTTTTTTTTTTTCGTTCACGCCGTTCACCGTACGGGATCATTAAAATTTTATTTTAATAGTTCGGACATTTACACACACGGCGATACCAAATATGTCTATAAAAAATTTTTTTACGCTTTTTGGGGGTAAAATAGGAAAAAACGGACGTTTTACTTTTTTATTGGGGGAGGGGATTTTTCACTTTTTTTTTAACTTTTACTTTTACATTTTTTTAATTTTTTTTTACACTTGAATAGTCCCCATAGGGGACTATTCATAGCAATACCATGATTGCTAATACTGATCTGTTCTATGTATAGGACATAAAACAGATCAGTATTATCAGTCATCTTCTGCTCTGGTCTGCTCGATCACAGACCAGAGCAGGAGATGCCGGGAGCCGGACGGAGGAAGGAGAGGGGACCTCCGTGCGGCGTTATGAATGATTGGATCCCTGCAGCAGCGCTCCGGGCGATCCGATCATTCATTCAAATCGTGCACTGCCGCAGATGCCGGGATCTGTATTGATCCCGGCACCTGAGGGGTTAATGGCGGACGCCCGCAAGATCGCGGGCGTCGGCCATTGCCGGCAAGTCCCTGGCTGCGATCAGCAGCCGGGATCAGCCGCGCATGACACCGGCATCCCTCCGATGACCGCGGTTATGCACAGGACGTAAATGTACGTCCTGGTGCGTTAAGTACCACCTCACCAGGACGTACATTTACGTCCTGCGTCCTTAAGGGGTTAAACTAACTAGTAGGTTGCTTATGTTACACCAGAATCAGGCACCAACATTAAAAACAGATAATAAATATGGTGCAATTCATGGAAGTCATAACTTTTGGTAAAATTCGGCCAGAATTTAGTAAATCTAATCTATAAAGTATAATAAGCAGAATATTGTGTTTACCACATTTTTTTTTTGAATATAGAATAGAGATATGTTAAGATGTATGTTTATTTGACAGAAGACTAAATTTGGTCTTAATTATCTGTAGTATTTCTATTATTATAGCTGCAAGAAGACTTTGCCATTTCTGGAGACATGCTTCTTGGGGAAGATACCTGTGTCCATGATGTTTCAGCTGTGCTCAAGGCATTTCTGAGAGACCTAAAGGATCCTCTTCTACCACAAGAGCTGTACAAAGCATTTATACACACTGCTGGTAAATACTTTCCTACATATTTATACAAATTTTGGTATGGAAATATTAAACCATGGTAATATATACTATTAAAGGGAATTTGTCATCAGATTTTAGCATATATAATGCATAGCAACGCATTGTATCTGGTAAAAATCTTCTTCCTCACGATCCCCGAGATATGTTCCTGCCTGCAGGGATAATGATGAGGATATATTCACCGGCCCTGTGAATAGTCCCCTGGTCGGGAAGCTATATTCACCTTGTCCCCTCGGCTTTGGCTGTAATCAGTGGCATTGCTATAGAGGTCTGATAGCCTGGGGGACCCGCTGCTGCCAGCACTCTCTCTTTTTTTTTTTTTTTTTTTTATTACCTTTGAATGATTAGGAGAGAAATGGATCAATGTCATGTATGCTAATATTGTGATCTACCACGCTAACTGCAACAGGGCTGATAGGTCACCAAAAAAATTGCAATCCCCAACATATTTTAGAAACATTGGAACATAGTTCTTTATTGAAAATGTAAATAAACACATAAAAAACACACACAAAAATAATGAGCACCTGCTCTCCCCACAACACACCAAAGTGGATATACGTAATCGCATAAAGATGGTGGACTTATTCAACACCTCAAAAAGTATGGGATGTGTAGGAACACAGGGTTGGTAAACGTACAGTAAAGGTGACAATTAATATAAATAAAGGAATATACATGCATAAGTAAGTACAACAGTCTGTATACAGTATAAACAACACAAGAATAAAAAAGAAAGCAGTCAGCCATATGTTATTAACCATCCACAGAGGCGTGTAACCCTTAATTTATGTCATAAATTAGTAAACCTGAGGGATGCACCCAAATTTCGTCCGCAGAAAATTATCGGCAGAAAATGTCCCTTTAGGCATTTATGGCTGAGTGAATTTTCCACCCATAATTTCAGGGGGCATGTTTAACCCCTAGAGGACACAGGGCATACAGGTACACCCTGAATGCCTGGTACTTAGCGAGTACTGCCACGGCTATGACACGAGTGCAGGAGCTTCACTGTCATCATAGACTGTGGGTCCCGGCTGCTATCAGTGATAACCCTGATGTCTGCCATTAACCCCTCAATATTGATCACAGCATCTGCGGTGTTGCCGGTGGCTGATCTGATCGCCCACAGTACGACCGCGGGGATCAGATCAGTTAAAATGGGAGCCGCAGACCTGCCTCCTGATGCCATTATGGTGTCTGCTCGATGGCAGACTAGAGAGGTATATCACAGATAACTTTGATCAGTGCTGTGCATATGCATAGCACTGATCAGTATCTGCAATCTAAAGATTGCAACAAATAGTCCCTTGTGGCTACTATAAAAGTTTATTAAAAAAAGTTCTAATACAAGAGAATAAGCATCTCCCTTAATAAAAAATAAAATACCCCTTTTGTCCTATTAAAGCAAAAAAAAAAAAAAGTAATATATTTGGTATTGCCGGGTGCGGAAATGTCCGATCTATAACAGCATTATGTAAATGATCCTGTACGGTGAAGGGTCTAAACAAAAGTCCAAAAATATGGATTTTTAAATTAATACTTCCTCATATTACTTTTAAACCTTTGCCCCACTAATTTAAAACAAGGTCCTCAATGGTAGTTTTTCTTCTTTTAAATGTACTCTCCTTCTTTATCGTGTTGACTCCCTTTATGTATTTAAAACGTTTCTATCACATCCCCTCTGTTACAGTGTGCGCTCCGGTCCCCGCTCCTGGACCTGAGCGCTCACTGCCTCTGTCCTGGCCCGCGACATTCCTGCGCAAACCGGTCAGACACGCTGACCGGGAGCACAGTTATTCCCGACGGGGATGCGGTTAGCGTGGCGGGAGGTTCCCGCTCACGCGCCGCATCCCGATATTGTCCCCTACCTTCTACGGCTCCACGTCGCTCCTCTGTTCCCTCCGCTCTCTAGGGCGCGCACATGCCGGCTTCATGAAATTTAAAGGCCCAGCGCACCATTGATTGGTGCCTGGCCCAAAGTCAGTTATAAATGTTTCCTGCCCCTTCCTGTCCTTGCCAGATCTTCATGCCTTGTGCCAAGAGAAAGCGTTCCACATTATTAAAGTCTTCCCTGCCTGTTGCCGACCCTTGCCCATGATCACCGCCTCTGAATCTGTGCTGCCTGCCTAGACCTGTTGCTAGTGACTACCACTTCTGATCCTGTGCCGCCTGCCCTGACCTTTGCTAAGTCTGACTACACTCCTGCCTGTTCCTCCTGTACCGCGCTTATCTCAGCAACCAGAGGAGTTGAGTCGCTACCTGGTGGAACGACCTGGGGGCTACCTGCTGCAGCAAGACCATCCCGCTTTGCGGCGGGCTCTAGTGAAGACCAGTAGCTCCTTAGATTCCGTTCCTCGGGTATGACCCACGCCATCACTCCTCTGGTCCAGTGGATCCACCTCCAGTCACCTGTCCGGACCGTTACAGTAATATCCGGCCATGGATATCACTGAGGTACCTCTTCCTAGCCTTGTGGATCTCACTACCATAGTGGCTCAACAGATGCAGCAGATTGCCCAGCAAGGTCAACAGCTGGCCCAGTTGACCGCCATGGTGCAGCAGCTCCTGCCTGTCCAGCAACAGCCGTCACCTCCGCCTATGCCGGCTGCTACTCCTCAGCCAGCAGCCATCTCTTCTTCCAGAATCCGCTTGTCCTTGCCTGACAAGTATGGCGGAGATCCGAAGCAGTGCCGTGGGTTCCTGTCGCAGTGCTCACTCCACCTCGAATTAATGGCCGACCAGTTTCCGTCTGAACGTGCCACGGTGGCCTTCATTCTCAGTCTGTTAACCGGGAAGGCCCTGGCCTGGGCTACACCTTTGTGGGACCGCTCTGATCCAGCCACTACCTCCGTCCGGAATGTTTGCCAAGAGTTCCGCAGTGTATTCGAGGAACCTGCCCGGGTGTCCTCTGCAGAGACTGCTTTGCTGAACCTGACCCAAGAAGGTTATGCCGTGGGTGATTACGCCATCCAATTCCGCACTCTTGCCTCCGAGTTGAATTGGAATGATGATGCTCTATGTGCCACGTTTAAGAAGGGATTATGCAGTGAAATCAAGGACGTCCTGGCGGCATGTAAGATGCCATCTACCCTTAGTGAGCTTATACTGCTGGCCACTAGGATTGACAGACGTTTCCTGGAGAGAAAAGAGGAACTTCTGCATGAAAAGGAGAAAGCTCGTCCAAGACGCTATCCTCAGCTGGCTACGGTTTTTCAGTGTCCACCGCAACCCTTCTCTGGGCCTCCCGCCGTGGAAGCCATGCAGGTGGATCTGTCTCGATTGACCACTCAAGAACGGAGTCGTCGTAGAAATGAGAATCTGTGTCTGTACTGCGCCAGTACCGAGCACTTCCTTAGAGACTGTCCTCTCCGTCCTCCGCGTTCGGGAAACGCACGCACCTAGTGAACGTGGGAGAGGCGTTGCTAGATGTGGATTCCTCTTCTCCACGTCTTACATTATCTATACAGCTCACCGTGCCCGCCAAGTCTACCTTCACTGATACCGCCTTCTTGGATTCACGATCTGCCGGCAATTTTATCCACGCCTCTCTTATTGACAAGTATCAGATTCCTGTGCACCATCTGCCCAAGCCCTTCTTCATCTCTACAGTTAATGGTGAGAGACTTACTACTACAGTGCAGTACCGCACTTCACCTTTACAGATGGACATTGGTATCCTGCAGATTGAGAGAGTGGAGTTCTTGGTCCTTCCCTTTTGCTCCTCTGAACTCCTCCTGGGTCTGCCCTGGCTACAACGCCATTGTCCCGTCCTGGATTGGTCCTCCGGAAAGATCCAGAGTTGGGGTCCCTCTTGCTTTGGCCGCTGTCTCCGGTCTGCTCCTGTTAAGCATGACCCCAGAGCTCCTCCGCCACCTGGTCTTCCTGAGCCCTACCACAACTACGCGGACGTCTTTTGCAAGAAGCAAGCCGAGGTTCTTCCACCCCATAGACCCTATGATTGCCCAATCGACTTGTTGCCAGGTACTACACCCCCTCGGGGTAGAATCTACCCACTCTCTCAACCAAAGACTCTCGCCATGTCAGACTACATTCCTGAAAACTTGCAGAGAGGTTTCATAAGGAACTCCTCTCCCGCTGGAGCCGGGTTTTTCTTTGTTGCTAAAAAGGATGGTTCCCTCCGTCCGTGCATTGATTACAGAGGCCTAAACAAGATCACCGTTAAGAAACGGTATCCTCTTCCACTCATTTCAGAGCTCTTCGATCGACTTCGAGGTGCCAAGATTTTCACCAAATTGGATCTGAGAGGAGCCTACAACTTGATCCGAATTAGAGAGGGTGACGAGTGGAAGACTGCCTTCAACACGCGGGATGGCCATTTCGAATATCTGGTGATGCCCTTCGGTCTCTGCAATGCACCTGCCGTATTTCAAGAATTCATCAATGACATTTTTAGAGATTTGCTTTACACCTGCGTGGTCGTATACCTTGACGACATTCTAATTTTTTCCTCAAACCTTGATCTACACTGGGTACAAGTACGCCAAGTTCTGTCTCGCCTCAGAAAAAAACGCCTCTACGCTAAGATCGAGAAGTGCCTCTTCGAGCAGCCCCGTCTGCCCTTCCTAGGGTACATCATTTCCGACCAGGGCTTACGGATGGACCCGACTAAGCTCTCCGCGGTCCTGGACTGGCCATGCCCCTCTGGATTTCGTGCCATTCAAAGATTTTTGGGTTTCGCCAATTATTACAGCCAATTCATTCCGCACTACTCCACCCTGGTGTCTCCTATTGTGGCCTTGACCAAGAAAGGGGCTAGTCCAAAATCCTGGCCTTCTTAGGCTGAAGAGGCCTTCCAGTCTCTGAAGGTCGCTTTTGCCTCCACACCTGGACTTTCCAGACCTGACCCCGCTAAGCCCTTTTCTTTGGAAGTGGATGCCTCCTCCTTAGGAGCCGGAGCTGTTCTCACCCAGAAATCATCTAGGGGCAAGACCTTAACTTGCAGCTATTTCTCTAAGACCTTCACCCCAGCCGAGAGAAACTATTCTATTGGAGACAGGGAGTTATTGGCCAGCAAATTGGCACTCGAAGAGTGGAGGCATCTTCTCGAGGGCTCAATTCTTCCTTTTTGCATTTACACGGACCACAAAAATCTTGCCTATCTCAAGTCCGCACAGAGGCTCAACCCACGACAAGCTCGCTGGTCCCTGTTCTTTGCTCGTTTCAACTTTGAGATCCACTTCCGTCCAGCGAGCAAGAACATCAGGGCAGATGCCCTCTCCCACTCTTCAGATGTAGTGGGAGAAGAGGTTACTCCACAGCATATAATTCCACCCGAGCGCCTTATTGCCGTGGCACCTGTGAATCTTCGTCTTCTTCCTCCAGGCAAATCCTATGTACCTCCTAGCCAACAGATGGAAGTCCTTAAGTGGGGGCACTCTTCCTTGCTGGCGGGTCATCCAGGTGTCCAAAAGACCCTTCAACTAATCTCCCAAAGATATTGGTGGCCTACTATGGCTAAGGACGTATTTGAGTTTGTTCAAGCCTGTACAGCCTGCGCACGGGACAAGTCGCCTCGTCAGAAGCCGGCGGGGTTGCTCCAACCTCTTCCTGTTCCTGAGACCCCATGGTCTCACATCGCCATGGACTTTGTGACTGACCTTCCTCCTTCCCAGGGTATGATGGCCATTTGGGTCGTTGTTGACCGTTTCTCCAAAATGGCACACTTTGTACCCCTACCAGGAGTACCGTCTGCGCCTCTGCTGGCAAAACATTGTTTCCTGCACATTTTTCGCCTTCATGGGCTTCCTCTGCATATTGTTTCTGATCGTGGGGTGCAATTTGCTTCTAAATTCTGGAGAGCTCTTTGTGGACGGTTCAAAGTGAAATTAGATTTCTCATCCTTTCACCACCCCCAAACCAAGATGTAGGTTTCTGTATTCAGTAGAGGAGAGAAAATTTATCCACGGACCCCAGATGAGGTGGTGTTTGTCTACCAGACATCTGGAATCCGCAATCAGTTCCTCCATCCTGTGGAGGTGGGAGAGTTCCTGGAGCCACGATGAGAGTGATGGGGGGGTAGTGGCTTTCCACAGCCTGGGGATGACTGTCCTGGCAGCCAGTAGCATGAACCTAGCGAGACAGGCCAGCCATCTGGGCAGGTGGGGGGGAAGGATGGATAATAGTAAAGGGGCCGGCTCAATCTCTAATCTAATGGACATCAGACGTTGAATTATATCCAAGATCTGTGTCCAAAAGTGACGTAAAAGAGGCCAAATATGGGACATGGTTCCACCAGGCTCACCACATCTTCAGCAGACGTCGGGTACCCCTGGGTAGAATTTGGATAGGAGAGCCGGAACCCGATACCATCTGGTTAAAATTTAGAAATTCGTCTCTTGTGCCTTACAGGAGGTAGAAACTCTATGGCAATAACGAATCGCCTGTCCCCAGTCCCCATCCGAGAAATCAGTCGCCAGCTCTCTTTCCCATCCCCGTTTATACGGTAGAGGGTCGTTGCTGAGGTTATCAAGAAGGAGAGAGTAGATACTACTGATCGGGCGAAATGGTCTGGAGGCAGCGGCGCACAACCTCTCGAACGGGGACAAGGGGCAATGTAGGCGCAGTCCATGGTGGTGTTTCGAATAGAAAAATTTCAGTTGTGAGTATTGAAAGGAGTGCATGAATGTGGGGGGCGTGTCACCCAAGATATCTTCTAGAGGGCATAGGGAGTTCTGTGTTAGGAGGCTGGCAAAAGTTGGCTATGAGTGTTTCGTCAGCCCCAAGAAGGAGGGAGTGGAGGAGGTAGCTGGGAACAGAGGATTGCCAAACAACGGGATCAACGGGCCATCCAGGGTGAAAAGGCCAGTGGCTGGTAAGTAAAGGTTCCCGACCTGTGTTAACGTGGCCAGTACCGGAAGTAGATCTGTTAAGGAGCAGTGTGGGGACGGCCCAGGAGGGAGCCACAGTAAGGTTTTAGGGTCTAAGAGCGAGGCGTCCTTTTCTAGGTTTACCCAAATTTTGGTTGGGGAACGGTCATGACAGTCCAAAACTCTCGCTAGGACCGAGGCCAGGTGGTAGGAAAGGCAGTTCGGAATACCCAGACCCCCTTCAGATTTACGTCTAGTTAGTATTTTACAAGCTAGTCTCGGGCGTCCGTGTATCCACACAAAGCCCGAGAGGAGCGCAGAGAGCCTCCGGAAGAAGGGCTTAGGCAAAAGAGCCGGAACAGTAGAGAACAAGTAGAGGAGGCGGGGGAGGACATTCATTTTTAATATATTGATCCGCCCCAACCAGCGGAGAAGTCCCTGCGCTCCCATCTGGCCAAGTCAGATCCCAGGGGCTGTAAGAGAGGTGGGTAGTTAAGGGCAAAAGTGTCCGCCACATTAGAGGGAACCTGGATACCCAAATATGTAATTGACTTCTCACACCATTTAAAGGGGTAGGTGTTACGGAGATGAGCAACCACGCTCGCAGGGAGCGTCACATTGAGTGCCTCACTTTTAGTGGGGTTTATTTTGTAGTTGCTGTATTGTGAGTACGTATGTATAGTGGACAATAGAGAGGGGAGGGTGGTGATCGGAGAGGAGAGAAAAAGCAGGATGTCATCAGCAAAGGCCGAACATTTACAATGGCACGAGGGAGTTTGTAAGCCCTGGATGTCCTGATTGTTACGGATTGCGTTGAGCAAGTGCTCCCTGCAGAGCACATACAGGATAGGAGAGAGGGGACAGCCCTGCCGCGTGCCATTGCGAATGCTGAACGGAGGGGATAGTTGTCCATTAACTCGGACCTGGGCTTGGGGATTTGAGTAAAGGGCCATGATACGAGCCTTCATCAGGGCACCCAGGCCTATCTGGGAGAGAGTGGCCTCCAAGAAGCCCCAGTCCACCCGGTCAAAGGCTTTTTCAGCATCAAGGGACAAGAGGAAGAGAGGACGAGCCAGTTTTCGTGCATAATAGATGGAAGAAAAGGCCCTGAGAGTGTTGTCCCTAGCCTCTCTTCCCCTAATAAATCCTACTGGGTCCGGGTAGACTAGGGACTCCATATGGACAGCCAATCTATTGGTTATCAACTTCGCGAAGAGTTTGGTGTCTGTATTCAAAAGAGAGAGAGGCCGGTAGTTTTGACAGAGAGTGGAGTCTTTACCCTCTTTGGGGATAACCGTGATGAAGGCTCTTAAAAAGGAAGGGGGGGTTGGGGATGATCCAGCAATGTAGTTGAAGGCCGAAAGAAGGGGAGGGGTTAGTTCCGTCCGGAGGGATTTAAAGAACTTGGCCGTGTAGCCATCTGGGCCAGGGCTCTTCCCAGCTGGGAGGCTTGTTATTGCCAATTCCAATTCCTCCGGAGAGAATGGGGACTCAAGAGAGGAGATGGTCTCCGAGAAATGAGTGGGTAAGGCCGTAGAGGTGATGTAGTGTTGTAGGGATACAGATGAGGAGGAGGCCGAGGATATAGAGGAAGGAGTTGGTAGATTATACAGGTCCGCATAATATTGTCTAAAAGCAGTAAGAATATCAGGAGTTAGGTGAGACAGATATATCATATACACAAAATTCAAAATTTAATTCATAAATTCCAATTCCCTTCAGGGTTAACAACCCCTCCGGGACTAAGACCCCCAACTAGGGTCACCCTTTTAAAACTTCACTTTTATTTATTATTTGTTAAGAACAGAATGAGGTGCAAAAAATAATACAAACGAAGCTGTTTAAAAACACAATATATAGGAATTGGATTGGTCCATTACTGGTTCCACTAATTCTGATTCACTAGGGCTTATATGTTAGGGACTCTTTATCATTGATCTGGATCCTAAGATTCCAATCTTCATAGTCCACCTAACATGCACCTCCTCTATCTAATTTACCAATTCCTATTATTGCTGTTTAAAAAGTGTTCCCTAGCATCCCCCCGACGTTTCGCTGGAAAGATCCAGCTTTATCAAGGTATAGGACACTAATATTGGGAGTGGGTAATCACTGTGATATATATGTCCTCTGTTTGTAGGTGTGGTCACTTACCAATTCATTTTGACCAATCAGGGACTGCCACATCACTATTTTGTCTCTTAGTTATGATTCTATATCCTGTTAGCTTCTGTCTTATTACCGGATCACTTCCGGGTTATCTAGGTCATGTGATATCCATTTCCATCCGAACCTATCAACAATCACGTTCCATCCTTATTTCTTACTTGTTTATAATTCGTGGTCCAATTGGTTCAGTGACGTAAGAAGATGAAAGCTTACAAGACCTATCTGGATTGGACCACGAATTATAAACAAGTAAGAAATAAGGATGGAACGTGATTGTTGATAGGTTCGGATGGAAATGGATATCACATGACCTAGATAACCCGGAAGTGATCCGGTAATAAGACAGAAGCTAACAGGATATAGAATCATAACTAAGAGACAAAATAGTGATGTGGCAGTCCCTGATTGGTCAAAATGAATTGGTAAGTGACCACACCTACAAACAGAGGACATATATATCACAGTGATTACCCACTCCCAATATTAGTGTCCTATACCTTGATAAAGCTGGATCTTTCCAGCGAAACGTCGGGGGGATGCTAGGGAACACTTTTTAAACAGCAATAATAGGAATTGGTAAATTAGATAGAGGAGGTGCATGTTAGGTGGACTATGAAGATTGGAATCTTAGGATCCAGATCAATGATAAAGAGTCCCTAACATATAAGCCCTAGTGAATCAGAATTAGTGGAACCAGTAATGGACCAATCCAATTCCTATATATTGTGTTTTTAAACACCTTCGTTTGTATTATTTTTTGCACCTCATTCTGTTCTTAACAAATAATAAATAAAAGTGAAGTTTTAAAAGGGTGACCCTAGTTGGGGGTCTTAGTCCCGGAGGGGTTGTTAACCCTGAAGGGAATTGGAATTTATGAGGTGAGACAGATGGCCCGAATTTTGATCGCTTTTTATTCATTTTTTCATGATATCAAAAGTGACCAAAAATACGCTATTGTGGACTTTGGGATTTTTTGTGCGTACGCCATTGACCATGCGGTTTAATTAATTATATATTTTTATAATTTGGACATTTCCGCACACGACGATACCGCATATGTTTATTTTTATTTACACAGTTTTTTTATGGGAAAAGGGGGGTGATTCAAACTTTTATAAGGGAAGGGGATAAATGATCTTTATAAACTTTTTTTTTTTTTTTTTTTTGCGGTGTTATAGACCCCATAGGGGGATATAACACTGTACACACTGATCTTTTACATTAATCATTGTTATCCCATAGGATAACATTGATCAATGATTCTGCCGTTTGACTGCTCATGCCTTGATCTCAGGCACTGAGCAGTCTTTCGGCGATCGGACACACAGGAGGAAGGTAGGGGCCCTCCTTGTGTCCTGCAGCTGTTGGGGATACCGCGATTTTGCCATGGCGGTCCCAAACAGCCCACTAAGCTAGCCGGGAGTAGTTAACTTTTACTTTGGACACGGCTATCAACTTTGAATGTGGCGTTTAATGGATTAATAGCGCGGCACCGCAATCAGTGTCGTGGCCCCGCGTTATAGAAAGGGAGCCGACTCAGGGCATATAGGTATGCCCTGGGTCCTTAAGAGGTTAAGGTCAAAATGGGCTTTGTCCGTTAGGGGTTAACCTTTCCTGATAAGTTTTATCCTTCCACCCATGTACTTTAGTAGCTCTTCTCTGAACTCTCTCCAAAATATTTATATCTTTCTGGAGATACAGCCTCCAGTACTGCACACAATACTCCAAGTGAGGTCTTACCAGTGCTCTGTACAGCAGAATGAGCACTTCTCTCTTTCTACTGCTAATACCTCTCCCTATATACCCAAGCATTCTGCTAGCATTTCCAGCTGCTCTATGACATTGTCTTCCTACATTTAAGTCTTCTGAAATAATGACCCCTAAATCCCTTTCCTCAGATACTGAGGTTAGGACTGTATCACATAGTCTATACTTTGCCCGAGGGTTTTGATGTCCCAGGTTCATTACCTTTTCCACATTAAACATAGTCCTTTCCTTTTCCATGTTGCGTATCCCTCCAGGAATATCAACCCTGTTACAAATCTTTTTGTCATCAGCAAAAAGACACACCTTACCATCGAGACCTTCTGCAATGTCACTGATAAAGATATTAAACAAAATTGGTCCCAGAGCACATCCCTGAGGTACCCCACTGGTAATAAGACCTTGCTCTGAATAGACTCCATTGACTACAACCCTCTGTTATCTGTCCCTCAGCCACTGCCTAATCCATTCAACAATATGGGAGTCCAAGCTCAATGACTGCAGTTTATTGATAAGTCTTCTATGTGGGATAGTGTCAAAAGCCTTACTAAAATCTAGATAAGCGATGTCTACTGCACCTTCACCATCTATTATTTTACATTTTCCACATCCATGGGATTTTAGATGTTCCACAATCCTATCCTTTTAGTAGAGTTTCCATTATTTTCCCCACTATTGATGTCAGACTTAGTGGCCTATAGTTGCCTGATTCCTCTCTCTGTGGACAACATTTGCTAACTTCCAATCTTTTGGGACAACTCCTGTTACTAGTGATTGGTTAAAGAAATCCATTAACGGTTTTGCTAGTACACCACTAAGCTCTTTTAGTAACTTTGGGTGTATCCCATCAGGCCAATATGATTTGTCTTTACTTTAGACAGCTGACTTAGAACCTCTTCCTCTGTAAAGACACATGCATCAAACAATTTATTAGTCTTTATCCCTAACTGAGGTCCTTTTCCTTCATTTTCTTCTGTAAAAACTGAAGAGAAATATTTATTGAGGCAGTCGGCTAGTCCTTTATCCTCATCTACATATCTTCCTTCCTGTTTTTAACTTATCTGTTGGAATAAGAAAAAAAGAGACCGGTGCCGGCACCTCATGTATTACCCTCAGTGGAATGAAAGATTAAATGCCACTCCCACCTGTTTTGGTGCCCATTGTCATACTATTTAAGCCTGTATTGTACATACTATGTGCATATTGATCTGAGAAAGAGAGGGTTTCTCCCGAAACGTGTCGTCCATATATTATTTTTTTGTTATTTTCTCTTTAATAAATGGTCCTGCCAAGGACTGATTTGAAATAACTTTGGCTCCTTCTCATCCATTCCTGTGTGTCTGCAGCGCCTGAGTCTTGTTGTTTTCCACGTTCACTTCACTGGTTTTAACGTAGTTATTCCCTGTTTTAGTTTCCGTTTTTCATTTATATAGCTGAAGAATGTTTTATCTCCTTTCTTCACTGACTGAGCTAGTTTCTCTTCTCCCTGTGCTGTAGAAGCTCTTATAATTTGCTTAACCTCTTTCTGACAAATCTTATAGATTTCCCTATCTTCATTGCTTTGGGTTTTTTTTATAATTACTGGATGCAAGCTTTTAGATTTTTATGACTTTGGCCACTTCTGCGGAGTACCACAGTGGTCTCTTCCTTTTATTTTGCTTTTATTGACAAGCCTAACACAATTACAGTATCTGTTGCCTTTAATAAACTATATAAATTGGGTATCATTTTAATTGCATTTCTAACCATAAAGTGCAGTGCATAAAACGAAAAAAAAAAGTGTCAAAATTGAGGTTTTCTTTTCAATTTCCCCCCACAAATAACTTTTTTGTTTTTGTTTCGAAATACATTTTATGGTTAAATAATAGGAGTTATTACAAAGTACAATTAGTCATATATAAAACAAGCCCTCATATGGGTCTATAGGTGAAAAAAAAAAAAAAAGGTATTGCTCTTTTGCTCTAGTGCGCATTTTGGACACAGAAAAATTGACATTTTCCTGTGTCCAAAATGGGCTGTGTCCATAAGGGGTTATAGTAGGGGCGTTGCTTGGAATTTACTTGGATAACTCTGGCAGAAGAAGCGCGGTTGGTGCCAAAAACCAGAGGAGGCCATGGCCGGTTTAGTGTACATGGCACAATGTTTATTTTATCATTATTATTATTAGCATGGAATTTTATTTCAGATTTCTAAAAAAAAGTACCTGCCACCAAGTAAAGAGGGATTATGTTCTTCCTTGTCTGTTCCCTTCTTCATCCTGAGTCCCTTGCACTTTTTCTTTTTTAATTTTGCCCATTATTTCTTGAGTTATGCCTTTATAAAGTCTGCTCACTGGCTGTGAGCTTTTTTTGCTGAACAGCGCCCTCTCCTGCCTGCATGATTGACAGGCAGGGAGCGAGAGATATGCAAAGCTGCCCTCATGTCCCGCCCCACCAGCACTTCTGGAGCTTGTTACATGTTAACCTTTTAAGAATAAGAATAAAATTCTCTCACCTCACCCTGGATCCAGGACAGCGCTACATTTCTTCCTCGTCCACCGCACGTATCCAGTGCGTTTTCTTTCTTCGAGGGCTATGCAGGGCCTGCTGAATGCTACAGAACAGAGACCCCTATTGGCCACTTTTTCTAAGGCAAAAAACTGATGGAAAGATAGATTTTTTCAAATGAAGATATATGGCAAATAGGCATAACATTACATAAGGAATAATAGCAAAAGTTTTACTTGATGACAGGTACTCTTTAAATTTATTAAAATTTTGATAATACAATTTTACAAAAACTATATAAAAAAGTGGGCAGGGCAATACATTTTCAGTTTCAGTTTTCATCCAAGCACAGCATAAATTTTTGGTTTCGGCCCAAGATATACCCTTTCAGTGCATCCCTAATACACTGCTCATAAAAATAAAGAGAACACTTTAACAACACAGTGTAACTCCAAGTCAATCACACTTCTGTGAAATCACACTGTCCATTCAGGAAGCAATACTGATTGGACAGTGATCAATTTCACATGCTGCTGTGCAAATGGAACAGACAACAGATGGAAATTATAGGCAATTAGCAAGACACACCCAATAAAGGAGTGCTTCTGCAGGTGGTGACCACAGGCCACTTCTCAGTTCCTATGCTTCCTGGCTGTTTTGGTCACTTTTGAATGTTGGCAGTGCTTTCACTCTAGTGGTAGCATGAGACGGAGTCTACAACCCACACAAGTGGCTCAGGTATTGCAGCTCATCAAAGATGGCACATCAATGTGAGCTGTGGCAAGAAGGTTTGCTATGTCTATCAGCTTAGTGTCTACGGTATGGAGGCACTACCAGGAGACAGGCCAGTACATCAGGATATGTGGAGGAGGCAAAAACCCAGCAGCAGGACCGCTACCTCCACCTTTGTGCAAGGTGGAGTAGGAGGAGCACTGCCAGAGCCCTGCAAAATGACCTCCAGCAGGCCACAAATGTGCATGTGCAGAAACAGACTCCATGAGGGTGGTATGAAGGCCCGAGGTCATCAGGTGGGGTTGTGCTTGCAGCCTAACACCGTGCAGGATGTTTGGCGTTTGCCAGAAAACACCAAGATTGGCAAATTTACCACGGGCGCCCTGTGCTCTTCACAGATGAAAGCAGGTTAACACTGAGCACATGTGACAGACGTGACAGAGTCTGGAGACGCCGTGGAGAAAATTCTGCTTCTGCAATATCTTATAGCATGACTGGTTTGGCAGTGGGTCAGTAATGTGTGGGGTGGCATTTCTTTGGGGGGACGCACAGCCCTCCATGTGCTTGCCAGAGGTAGCATGACTGCCATAAGGTACCGAGATGAAATCCTCAGACCCCTTGTGAGACCATATGCTGGTGCGGTTGGCCCTGCGTTCCTCCTAATGCAAGACAATGCTAGACCTCATGTGGCTGGAGTGTGTCAGCAGTTCCGGCAAGAGGAAGGCATTAATGTTATGGACTGGCCTGCCCGTTCCCCAGACCTGAATCCGATTAAGCACATCTTGGACATCATGTCTCGCTCCATCCACCTGGATGCTTTAGTCCATATCTGGGAGGACATCCCTCAGGAGACCATCCACCATCTCATCAGGAGCATGCCCAGGCGTTGTAAGGAGGTCATCGGGGCACGTGAAGGCCACACACACTACTGAGCCTCATTTTGACTTGTTTTAACCCCTTAACGCATATGGATGTTTATGAACGTCCATAAGCATCTCCTGAGGTATGACGCGCGCTCAGCAGGTGAGTGCACATCATACCCGGTGGGTCCTGGTTGCTATAAACAACCAGGACCCGTGGCTAATGCCAGACATCGCCGATCGGGCTGATGTCCGGCATTAACTCTTTAGATGCAGCGATCAATGTTGATTGCCGTGTCTAAAGTGAAAGTAAAAGCTTCCCGGCAGCTCAGTCGGGCATATCGGGACCATTGCGGTAAAATCGCGATTTCCCGATTAGCTAGCTAAGTACCCCCCAATTTAAAATGTACCTTTTATTAATCCGTTTAAAATGTAAACTGTAATATACATAATTGTGTGATTCCACTAACTTTAAAACCACAGTTGCCACCAGACTCCTTGACTCCTGTGCTTGTCTTTTATAAGCTCTTGAATACTACAGAGTGAGCATTTTGATAGCTCAATCTCCTACCTATTGGGAGCCGGTGGCTACTGCTTATTAGTGTTGCTCGCGAATATTCGCAATACGAATTTTATTCGCGAATATCGCATATTCGCGAATATTCGCGAATATAGCACTATATATTCGTAATTACGAATATTCATTTATTTTTTAATTTTTATTTTTTTCACAGTACACATCACAGTAATCACCCCTCTCTGCTTCCAGCTTGTGTGGTGTAAAGAAGGCTCTAATACTACTGTGTGAGACTGGTGTGCGAATATTCGCATATGCGAAAATTTGCATATGCTAATTTTCGCATTTGCGCAATTTTGTTTACACAGGTTTTTGTATATGCAAATTTTCGCATATGTTAATTTTCGCAAACGCGAATATTTGCATATGCGAAAATAAACGCGAATATTCGCGAATATATGACGAATATTCGTCCATATATTCGCGAATTCGAATATGGCCTATGCCGCTCAACACTGCTGCTTATTAAAATCACCAAAAATTAGCCAGCCCTTCTAACGTTTCACTGGCACCCCAGCTTCGTCAGGAAAGTATGGTGGCTAAAATTTTCCCCTAAAATTGTTGTGAGTAGATTGACCCTAGTACCTCCTTTTGGGGCTTTGTTGTTTAGTTCCCGATTAGCTAGGACGCAGCAGAAGGGTGCCTTACCTCCCTCCTGGGCATCCGATCGAAGATTGATTTCTCCAAGCCTGAAATCCAGGCTTGAGCAATCAACCGCCGATAACACTGATCCCTGCCATTGATTGCAATGGCAGTGATCAGTTTATTGAATCAATGTAGTGCATGTTATAGTCCCCTATGGGGGCTATAACATTGCAAAAAAAATGTGGAAAAATAAGTTAATAAAGATTATTTAACCCCTTCCATGAAAAAAGTTTGAATTACCCCCCTTTTCCAAATAAAAAAATAACTCTGTAAAAAAAATATGTGGTATCACCGCGTGTGTAAATGTCTGAACTATAAAAATAAATCGTTAATTGAACCGCACAGTTAGTGACGTATGCGGAAAAAAATTCCAAAATCCAAAATCGCGTATTTTTGGTCACTTTTTATACCATAAAAAATAAATAAAAAGCGATCAAAAAGTCTGATTCAAACAAAAATGGTACCGATAAAAACTTCAGATCACGGTGCAAAAAATGAGCCTTCATACCACCCCGTACATGGAGAAATAAAAAAGTTATAGGGGTCAGAATAGGACAATTTTAAACGTATACATTTTCCTGCATGTAGTTAGGATTTTTTTCAGAAGTAATACAAAATCAAACCTATATAAGTAGAGTATCATTTTAACGGTATGGACCTACAGAATAAAGATATTGTGCCATTTTTACCGTAAAATGTACTGCGTAGAAACAGAAGCCCCTTGTGTTTTTCCTTCCATTTTGTCGCACATTTTTTTTTCCGTTTCGTCATAGATTTTGGGGTAAAATATCTGATGTCATTACAAAGTAGAATTGGTGGTGCAAAAAATAAGCCATCATATCATTTTCAGTGCAAAATTTAAAATGTTATAATTTTTAGAAGGTGATGAGGAAAAAACGAAAATGCTAAATCTGAAAAACCCTCCGTCCTTAAGGGGTTAAAAGGATACTCCGGTGAAAACCTTTTTTCTTTTAAATCAACTGGTGGCAGAAAGTTAAACATATTTGTAAATTACTTCTATTAAAAAATCTTAATACTTCCTGTACTTATTAGCTGCTGAATGCTACAGAGGAAATTCTTTACTTTTTGGAATGCTCTCTGATTACATCACGAGCACAGTTCTCTCTGTTATATTATTGTTGTCCTTAGTGGGATTTGAACCCAAGTCCCCAGCACTGCAAGGCAGCAGTGCTAACCACTGAGCCACCATGCTGCCCTTGGCATACATCTGCTATGCATCTTTGCTTAAATGGACAGAGATGTCAACAGAGAGCACTGTGCTCGTGATGTCATCAGTGTTCCAAAAAGAAAGGAATTTCCTCTGTAGCATTCAGCAGCTAATAAGTACTGGAAGGATTAAGATTTTTTTAATAGAAGTAATTTACAAATATGTTTAACTTTCTGCCACCAGTTGATTTAAAAGAAAAAAGGTTTTCACCGGAGTACCCCTTTAACCCCTTAAGGACGCAGGACGTAAATGTACGTCCTGGTGAGGTGGTACTTAACGCACCAGGACGTACATTTACGTCCTATGCATAACCGCGGGCATCGGAGCGATGCCCGTGTCATGCCCGGCTGATCCCGGCTGCTGATCGCAGCCAGGGACCCGCCGGCAATGGCCGACGCCCGCGATCTCGCGGGCGTCCGCCATTAACCCCTCAGGTGCCGGGATCAATACAAATCCAGGCATCTGCGGCAGTGCGCGATTTGAATGAATGATCGGATCGCCCGCAGTGCTGCTGCGGGGATCCGATCATTCATAACGCCGCACGGAGGTCCCCTCTCCTTCTTCCGTCCGGCTCCCGGCGTCTCCTGCTCTGGTCTGTGATTGAGCAGACCAGAGCAGAAGATGACCGATAATACTGATCTGTTCTATGTCCTATACATAGAACAGATCAGTATTAGCAATCATGGTATTGCTATGAATAGTCCCCTATGGGGACTATTCAAGTATAAAAAAAAAAGTAAAAAAACGTAAGAGTAAAAGTAAAAAAAAAGTGAAAAATCCCCTCCCCCAATAAAAAAGTAAAACGTCTGTTTTTTCCTATTTTACCCCCAAAAAGTGTAAAAAAAAAATTTTATAGACATATTTGGTATTGCCGCGTGTGTAAATGTCCGAACTATTAAAATAAAATGTTAATGATCCCGTACGGTGAACGTCGTGAACGAAAAAAAAAAAAAGTCCAAAATTCCTACTTTTTTAATACATTTTATTAAGAAAAAAATTATAAAAAATGTATTAAAAGTTTTTTATATGCAAATGTGGTATCAAAAAAAAGTACAGATCATGGCGCAAAAAATGAGCCCCCATACCGCCGCTTATACGGAAAAATAAAAAAGTTAGAGGTCATCAAAATAAAGGGATTATAAACGTACTAATTTGGTTAAAAAGTTTGTGATTTTTTTTAAGCGCAACAATAATATAAAAGTATATAATAATGGTATCATTTTAATCGTATTGAACCTCAGAATAAAGAACACATGTAATTTTTACCATAAATTGTACGGCGTGAAAACGAAACCTTCCAAAATTAGCAAAATTGCGTTTTTCGTTTTAATTTCCCCACAAAAATAGTGTTTTTTTGGTTGCGCCATACATTTTATGATATAATGAGTGATGTCATTACAAAGGACAACTGGTTGCGCAAAAAACAAGCCCTCATACTAGTCTGTGGATGAAAATATAAAAGAGTTATGATTTTTAGAAGACGAGGAGGAAAAAATGAAAACTTAAAAATTAAATTGTCTGAGTCCTTAAGGCCAAAATGGGCTGAGTCCTTAATGGGTTAAGGACATTACATAAAAGTTTGAAAAGCCTGTAGTGTAGTTTTCCACTTTGATTTTGAGTGTTATTCCATATCCAGACCTCCAAGGGTTGATAAATTTGATTTCCATTAATAATTTATGTGACAGACATTTATCAAGTGATTTAGTAAAATTTGTTTACTAAAAATGTCGCACAAATGTCGCACCTGCGACTACGTGATTTTTTGTGCAACATTTTGACTGGAAAGCGATAAAAGCAAGTTTTCCAAAACTTAACAATGTAGTAATAATTTTAAAATGGACTATGGGTAGTCTGGTATTTATTAACTGTGACAGTCACAACTGCGCAAAAAAAAAGTCGCAACACGGTTAAAAATTTACAAAATTTACTCCAGCTCAAACATGGAGCAGAAAAAGCTACTACCAAAGTAAAAAAGAAAAAATTGCTTACGTGAAAGAAAATTATCAACAGGCTGAAACCAGTTGATAAATAAGTCACACATAAGCAGAAAAAAAAGCAAGGAAAAAATTACTTAAAAAAGGAATACATAAGCAAACATTGATAAATGTCCCTCTGTGTGATTTTGTTGTCAGCACATTCAACTATGTAAAGACGAAAGTATTTCCTACGAATAGTTCATTCATTCAGATCTAGAATTTGTTATCTTAGTGTTCCCTTTATTTTTTTGAGCAGTGTATATATATATATATATATATATATATATATAGTATACAAAAAAGAAGATTGCAGCAGCACACAGTGGTCAAAAAATTGAGGCTCTTAGCGCACTTTTTTGATCAAAAACGTGTCCCCCATCCACCACGGGGAGGTGGCCTCATTTAGGATGGGACCCTAACACACTTTCTGAGCCTAACACTCAGATACCAACTCACCTCCGCTGGGCATATAGCCTCTGACTGGGTGACATGCTGGATCCATATACAATTTAAAACCCCACCTGGGAGAAAGGGGGAGGGGTGCACAGCTAAAGAGGGTGCCATTCCCCCTGTGTAGTAAATACAAGCAAAAAGAAAAATAGCCAGCACAACAACCTAATACACAGGTGCACACTGCTGTGGCAGATAAAGAGTATACAAAAAAGAAGATTGCAGCAGCACACATTGGTCAAAAAATTGAGGCTCTTAGCGCACTTTTTTGATCAAAAACGTGTCCCCCATCCACCACGGGGAGGTGGCCTCATTTAGGATATATAGTAGTCTCACACCACCATCTTCAGGCATAGTGCAATGAACAAACACTGGCTCTTAAATAGCCACAACTGACATCATCAATCAATGTTACATCCAATCAGTGTTAAGATGCAAATACAGCAAATTTACATAAAAGTTAATGTGCATAATCAGTTCATAAATATAATCATACAAACATCATATAATTATAGTGCAAATAAATACAAATGGTGCAAATAGATATATGTGCAAATAACTCTCAGATTATTACTTTCTCTTTTGAACATGACTTGTGAATGTAAAGTGATAGTGCTATTAAAACCATGAATCCAATAATTCAATGGGGGTTGAACACTCACCACTCAACTGTAAACATAAGCATGACTGTATACTGGCGTGGAGTATTTTCTAGTGCGCAGATGCAGGCTAAAGCCCGCAACCGCACATCGGTGGGGCCGGATCCGCATCACGCAGCACGTGACCAATCCCATCCAATCATTAAGTTGCATCATGTTTACATAGTGATTACAAGTAAACCAACTTGCGCATGCACATATGAATTGTGAAACCAGCAGCACCATATTCAAAACAGGCAGCATGGAAAACATTAGATTTTGTAGGCAGGACAGTCAGATCCCATCATAGTATGAGACCGAACGGTTCCATGCTTGTCAGACTTCATAAGGGAGCATCGCAGCGCCTATATGATGTCGCAAATGCTCCCCCATCAGCTGACAGACCTGTCCCCCATATTGTATAACATTATTAGGGTGCCGTGATAAACATTTCTACTAAAAAAGAAGGAAACACTATGATATTGCCACAAATATGGACATTCATACAAAGCAGATTCTGGTCCCCTCCAATGAGCTGTTAGTTGAAACAACTATAGATACAAAATAAGTAATATAGTGTTGGTTGGTGTAGTGTTCTTTCCCCATCTATATACGATTCTAAAAAATTTGAGAAAAAAAATATATTAATAATAAATTCACAATTGTATTATATGCACATTTCATATAAATATCTGTATATTTTATATATATATATATATATATATATATACATCTGTATACATCCCTGCATATTCTTCACACATTCAACATACTAAATATTCATATCATCTTCTCATGTCTGTTCATCTAATCCTATCCCAAACTAAGGTCAACAATAACTTGTGGGAGCGTTCAGATATTTACCTAGTATACAGGGTGGGACATTTATATGGATTACACCTTAACCCCTTAAGGACAGGGTTTTTTACCGTTTTTGCATTTTCGTTTTTTGCTCCTTGCCTTTAAAAAATCATAACTCTTTCAATTTTGCACCTAAAAATCCATATGATGGCTTATTTGCGCCACCAATTCTACTTTGTAATGACGTCAGTCATTTTGCCCAAAAATCTACGGTGAAACGGAAAAAAAATCATTGTGCGACAAAATTGCAAAAAAATGCCGTTTTGTAACTTTTGGGGGCTTCCGTTTCTACGTAGTACATTTTTCGGTAAAAATGACACCTTATCTTTATTCTGTAGGTCCATACGATTAAAATGATACCCTACTTATATAGGTTTGATTTTGTCGGACTTCTGGAAAAAATCATAACTACATGCAGGAAAATTAATATGTTTAAAATGGTCATCTTCTGACCCCTATAACTTTTTTATTTTTCCGTGTATGGGGCGGTATGAGGGCTCATTTTTTGCGCCGTGATCTGAAGTTTTTAACGGTACAATTTTTTCATTGATAGGACTCATTGATTATTCATTTTTAAATTATATAAAAAGTGACCAAAAATGCACTATTTTGGACTTTGGAATTTTTTTGCGCGCACGCCATTGACCGAGCGGTTTAATTAATGATATATTTTTATAATTCGGACATTTCCGCACGCAGTGATACCATATATGTTTATTTTTATTTACACTGTATTTTTTTTTTATTGGAAAAGGGGGGTGATTCAAACTTTTAATAGGGGAGGAGTTAAATGATATTTATTAACTTTTTTTTTTCACTGTTTTTTTGCAGTGTTATAGCTCCCATAGGGACCTATAACACTGCACACACTGATCTTCATCATTGATCACTGGTTTCTCATAAGAAACCAGTGATCAACGATTCTGCCGCATGACTTCTCATGCCTGGATCTCAGACACTGAGCAGTCATTCGGCAATCGGACAGCGAGGAGGCAGGTAGGGGCCCTCCCGCTGTCCTGTCAGCTGTTCGGGATGCCGCGATTAGCCGCGGCTATCCCGAACAGCCCGACTGAGCTAGCCGGCCACTTTCGGTTTCGCTTTTAGCCGAGCGGCTCAGCTCTGAGCGCGTGGCTAAAAGGTTAATAGCGCGCGGCGCCGCGATCGGCACTGCGCGTTATTAGAGGCGGGTCCCGGCTTCACTATGACGCCGGGCCCGCCGTGATATGACGCGGGGTTACTGAGTAACCCCGCGTTATATCGGGAGAGCAGGACCAAGGACGTACAGGTACGTCCTTGGTCCTTAAGGGGTTAATAAAATGGGAATGGTTGGTGATATTAACTTCCTGTTTGTGGCACTTTAGTATATGTGAGGGGGGAAACTTTGCAAGATGGGTGGTGACCATGGTGGCCTGCGGTGTTGCTATCAGTGTGTGAAGAGTAAGAGAAGAGGGTTGCATTGACAATCCAACAAAATGGGCAGCACATTGAACACATTTTATAAGTGGTCATAAACTTGTAAATAACTCATGAAAGAATAAAGTTATGTTAAAACCAAGCACATCATTGTTTTTCTTGTGAAATTCCCAATAAGTTTGATGTGTCACATGACCCTCTTCCTATTGAAAAAATAAAAGTTGGATTCAAAATCGCCAACTTCAAAATGGCCGCCATGGTCACCACCCATCTTGAAAAGTTTCCCCCCTTACATATACTAAAGTGTCACAAACAGTAAGTTAATATCACCAACCATTCCCATTTAAATTAAGGTGTATCCATATATATGGCCCACCCTGTACATCTTGTTGTTGGTTTTAAATTCTACATTTAGACCCCCGGGATTTAGGGAGCCCAATTTCCATGTCAACTCACATTTTTTTTTTTAGGGAAATCCTATCTCCCCCTCGTTTCAAGGGGGGGAATATGGTCTATAATCATTGTTTTTAATTCCCGTTCCTGGTGACCTTGTTCTGCAAAATGCTTAGATACTGGTAAATCTAATCTTTTCTTTCTGATACTATATCTATGTTGATTTAGACGCGTCTTAAAATCATTTGTGGTTTCTCCCACATACACTAAATGGCAGGGGCACCACAACACATAGATGATGAACTCGGAGTTGCAAGTTAGATAAAAATTAATCTTATGAATCATTCCAGTTTGTGGATGTATAAAGTTGCTACCCTTCTCTACATACCTGTAATTGACGCATGAGCAGCATGGGAAGCAACCCTTTCTCTCAACAGTAAGAAATATTTGTCTATTGTCTGGTTTAATAGAGGCATCCATCTTTACCAGCCTATCCTTTCAATTAGGAGCTCTATGGTAGGAAATAAGTGGTCGCTGTTGAAATTCCAATGTTTATTAGGGATTTGAGCAATTTTGCTTAATTTATCATTGAACGTGGAGATGAAGGGAATCCGCATATTCATCCATTGTTCTCTCCCTTTACCTACATCTCCATCTTCAATTCTCTGTCTTTGCCTAGATATAAGTTTTGCCGGGTAACCTCTTGCTCTAATAGCATTAGACATATTGATCAGGGCTTTATCCAATTTCTCATCGGAGTCTGTGATGCGTTGACCATGTAACATCTGACTAAATGGCAAGGAATCGATCATAGGGCAAGGATGGCAACTGTCACAAGCGGCGCTCCAGCCGGACATTCTGGCTGTGTGTGCATCTTCGCCGGCGGGGCTGGGATTCGCATCGCGGGATGCACCCGCATGCGAGTCCCAGCCTGTCACTCACCTCCTTCCCCTGCCTCTGTCTCTCAGCTCCAACGTGCCCCCCCCCCCCGCCTTCTAGCACGCGCGCCGGAGCTGTGAAATTCAAAGGGCCAGTGTGCCCGTTATTAGTAATTGCACCTGCACCTTTTTTATAAGTTCTAGCTCCTCCTTAGCACCCCTGCCGGATCTTTGTTTGCCCTGCGCCTTTGAGAAAGTACTTCTAGTTATTTCTTTGCCGTGTACTAGACCTCTGTATTCCGTGACCCGACCGTGTTTCTTGCCGCCAGCCTATTGACCTTCTGCTACCCTACTGACTACGCTCCTGTGCCGCCTGCCCTGACCTCTAGCCTGCCCAACTACGTCTTGCCTATTCCTTTGGTACCACCCTTCACCTCAGCCGCGTGTGTGGTCGAGTTGTGCCAGGGGTTGCGACCTGGGTGTCGCCTGCCGCAGCAAGTCCAACCCGCCTTGCGACGAGCTCTGGTGAAAACCAGTGGCACCTTACACTCCTCTCCCTGGCATGGCCCGCGTCATCTGCCACACAGGTCCAGCGGATCTACTACTTCACCTCCTCCAGACTACCGTGGTATTACGGGTCATCTACTCCCTGGGTACCTGCCGTCTGCGGTGAGTCTTACAGTAAGATCCGGCCATGGATCCCGCTGAGGTACCCCTGCCTGAGGATTTGGACCTCTCCTCCGAAGTGGTCCTTCAGTCGCAGCAGTGAGCCCACCAGTCGCAGCAATTAAATCAACTGTCTGCATGGCGCATGGCGCAGTTACTTCTGTCTATGCAGCAGGAGTCTCTACCGATCCCTGCAGTTCCTTCAGCTTCAAAGCTTCGTCTTCCCCTTCCCACGAAGTTTGACGGAGATTCTAAGCAATGTAGAGGCTTTGTGATGCAGTGCTCCTTGCACCTGGAGCTCATGGCAGATCAGTTTCCTACTGAGCATGCTATGGTGGCCTTTGTGATCAGTCTCTTGTCTGGGAAGGCCCTAGCCTGGGCTACTCCGCTCTGGGATCCTAGCGATCCAATTACCTTCAACCTCATGGCTTTCCTGGCTGAATTCCCCAGCATTTGTGAAGAACCCACACGTGTTTCCTCTACCAAGTCTGCGCTTCTTAACCTGAGTCAAGGGACTTCCTCTGTGGGAGACTATGCAGTCCAGTTTTGTATCCTTGCTTCTGAATTGGCATGAAATGACGAGGCCTTGTGTGCTATATTTAAAAAAGGACTTTTTAGTAGAATAAAGGACGCTCTTGCTGCTCGAGATCTTCCGTCTAACCATTTGGTCGCACGTATTGATGTACGTTTGTCCGAAAGACAGGATGAGCTCCAAAAAGAAAGTGGATTTTCTGAAAAGGCTATGCCAGAGGATCATACTCACCTCACCCAGGAGGAAAGATTCCGACATCGCAGCAAGAATTTGTGCCTATACTGTGCCAGTCCGGAGCATTTCCTCAAAGACTGCCCTGCCCGTTCTCAGAATCCAGGAAAACGTCCGAACTCAAGTATATGTAGGAGGGACATCTCTGGGTGTGTGCACCGTCTCTTCTTGTTTGAATATTTCCGTGGAAGTCCACATTTCTGCTCAGACTTTCTTCCCTACTACATTTTTGGACTCTGGTTCTGCAGGCAATTTTATTGATGCCTCACTCGTGCATGAACATCACCTTCCAGTGAGTCGCCTTGCCAAGCCTCTGTTCATCTCTTCCATCACAGGACAAAATCTGGACTGTAGAGTGCTATATCGCACAGAGTCTCTCCTTCTGCAAGTCAGGGTCTCACGTAAGGAGAGGATTGAATTCTTTGTGCTATCACATTGTACTTCCCAGATACTTCTCGGTCTTAGTTGGCTCCAACTCCATTCCCCGTAGCTTGATTGGAAATCCGGAGAGGTCACTCGCTGGGGGCAATGCTGCCATAATCATTGTCTAGAGTCGGTCCAGCCTAAAATTCTTTCAGCATTTTCTCCCATGCCAGGTCTGCCACGCCTTATCAAGATTTCTCTGATGTCTTCTGTGAAAGACAGGCCGAGACTTTGCCTCCACATCGTCCTTACGACTGCCAGATTGATTTACTGCCTGGGACTATGCCACCTGGGTGTAGAATCTATCCTTTATCTGTCCCAGAGACTCAAGCCATGCAAGAGTACATCCAAGAGAACCTCCAAAAAGTATTTATCTGGAAGTCTTCGTCACCAGCTGGAGACGGATTCTTCTTTGTCAGCAAGTAGGATGGTTCTCTCCGTCCTTGTATTGATTACAGAGGTCTGAACAAGATCACAGTCAAGACTCGTTATCCTCTTCCTCTGATCTCAGAACTTTTTGATCATCTTCAGGGGGCCAAAGTCTTCTCCAAACTGGATTTACGTGGTGCCTACAACCTGATTCGAATTCGAGAAGGAAACAAATGGAAAACAGCTTTCAACATCCTCAACACCCGCGATGGACATTTTGAGTACCTTGTGATGCCCTTTGACCTTTGCAATACTCCAGCTGTTTTCCAAGAATTCGTCAATGATATCTTCTGCGACCTTCTCTATACCTGTGTAGTCGTTTATCTGCATGACATACTGATTTATTCTTCCAACTTGGAAGAGCATCATACTCATGTTCGTCTGGTCCTACGACGCCTATGGAGTAATCATCTCTATGCCAATCTGGAGAAATGCCTTTTTGAAAAATCCAGTCTTCCTTTTCTAGGATACATTGTCTCTCATGAAGGACTACAAATGTATCCAGTAAAACTGTCTGCGGTTTTGGATTGGCCTCGCCCTACTGGTCTGCGGGATATTCAAAGTTTACTGGGATTTGCAAACTACTACCGCCAGTTCATCCCACATTTTTCTTCTGTGGTTGCTCCCATCGTAGCTCTCACCAAGAAGGGCGCTAACCCGAAGTTTTGGTCCCCTGAGGTCGAGGAAGCTTTCTCCAGCTTAAAGTCTGCTTTTGCTTCAGCTCCCGTGCTATGAAGACCGGATCCGGGAAAACCTTTTGCCTTGGAGGTTGATGCTTCCTCCATCGGAGCAGGCGCCATTCTTACCCAGAAAAGTGCAAAGGGTAAAACTGTGACCCGTGGGTTCTTTTCTAAAGCCTTCTTGCCTGTGGAGAGAAACTATTCCATCGGAAATCGTGAACTGCTTGCTATAAAGCTCGCCTTAGAGGAGTGGCGACACCTGTTGGAAGGATCTCCTCATCCGATCAGTATTTATTCTGAGCACAAGAACCTCCTGTACCTTCAGTCAGCCCAACATTTGAACCCACGTCAGGCAAGATGGTCATTGTTCTTCTCCCGGTTAAATTTTTTCATTCATTTCCATCCAGCTAATAAGAATATCAGAGCTGATGCCCTCTCCAGATCTTCTGATGTGGTGGGTTTGGATCCTACTCCAAGACATATTATACCTCCTGATCGTCTGATTTCTGCAGCCCCTGCCGATCTTCTACAGCAACCTCCTGGTAAAACTTTTGTACCAGTCAGATTGAGACGCAAAGTTCTAAACTGGGGTCATTCTTCCTTATTGGCTGGCCATCCTGGAATACAAAATACACTTCTTCTTATCTCCCGACACTATTGGTGGCCACGTCTGGACCACGATGTCTCTGAATTTGTGCGTTCCTATACTACTTGTGCTCGAGACAAGACCTCCCGACAGAGACCCGCGGGACTTTTGCAGCCGTTGCCCATCCCTGAGATTCCATGGACTCACATTGATATGGATTTTATTACCAACCTGCCATCATCACACAATAACATAGTCATCTGGGTTGTGGTAGACCGGTTTTCTAAAATGTAGACAACTGTGTATGGCAAGAAAAATTCCGTTGCCCTGGCGCTGCTTTCATGCGATCCACTTCAGACTTCATATCACAGGATATGGTATAACCAAGAAGTTTTTATTGTTCCTTAAAAACAATTAAAACATATGATATATGGCAAAACGCGTTTCGGGAATATAATTTCCCTTTTTCAACTTTTAGCCAACTTTGAAGCAATTGAAAAAAGGAAATTATATTCCCAAAACGCGTTTTGCCATATATCATATGTTTTAATTGTTTTTATGGAACAATAAAAACTTCTTGTTATACCATATCCTGTGTTACGAAGTCTGAAGTGGATTGCATGAAAGCAGCGCCAGGGCAACAGAATTTTTCTTGCCATACACAGTTGTCTACATTTACCGACCCCCACCTCTGGAAGGTGACCGGTCCTACAGGTTGCAGGCTGCAGCTCGAGATCCATACGTCTGTACCCCATACGGAGGGGTTACGTGCATGAACCCAAGTGTCCTGCCAGGTGAGCACAACACCTATTTTGCGGATCCTTGGTATTTATTTATTTCCCACAGAATTAAGCTAGGCGCTGTCCTCCTGTCTTTTTTCTCTTTTTCTCTGAGGTTTTCTAAAATGGCTCATTTCATTCCTCTTCCCGAACTCCCATCTTCTCCACAACTGGCCAAGCACTTCTTACTTCATATCTTCCGTCTTCATGGTCTTCCAGAAAACATTGTCTCGGACCGCAGAGTGCAGTTAGTGTCCAAATTCTGTCGAGCCCTCTGTTCCTGTCTTGGCATCAGTTTGGATTTCTCCTCTGCCTACCACCCCCAGTCCAATAGTCAGGTGGAAAGGATAAATCAAATTTTGGACACTTATTTACGCCATTTTGTGTCTGCCCGTCAGGATGACTGGGTAGATCTTCTGCCCTGGGCCGAATTTTCCTACAATCAGAAGGACTCTGAGTCCACAAAGATATCTCCATTTTTTATAGTTTTTGGTCATCATCCTAGGTTTCCTCTTCCGGTCCCAGTCTCTTCCAGTCTCCCTGCTGTAGATGAACTTGTCAGAGATGTGTCCTCCATTTGGTGACAGACTTGGCAATCTTTATCTCAGGCATCCTCCCGAATGAAGACTCAGGCAGACAAAAAAAGAAGATCTCCTCCATCCTTCTCTCCTGGTGATAAAGTTTGGTTATCTTCAAAAGTCATCCGGTTTAAAATCCCAAGTTACAAACTTGGTCCTCGTTTCCTGGGTCCATTCGAGGTATTACAAAAAAATCAATCCAGTTTCATACAAACTCCGCTTGCCACCTTCTTTACGCATTCCTAACTCCTTTCATGTTTCTCTCCTCAAACTTCTGGTTACCAACCGTTATTCTCAAAGAAAAAATTCCGCTCCAAATCCTGTCTCTGCTTCCTTTGATATTTTTCAAGTTAAAGAAATCCTGGCCTCTAAAATTGTATCTGGCAAACATTTATTTTTGGTTGACTGGAGGGGTTTTGATCCTGAGGAAAACATCTTGGACCGTAATCTCCTCAAAAATGTTTTGTCCCACAAGAAGAGGGGGAGACCAAAGGGGGGGGGGGTGTACTGTCACAAGTGGCGCTCCGGCCGGACATTCCGGCCGTGACCACATCTTCCCCCGTGTCCCGGCCCCGGCGGGGCTGGGATTCGCATCGCGGGACACGCCCGCATGCTCTGTCCCTCAGCTCTGACACGCGCGTAATTGCACCTGCACCTTTTTTATAAGTTCTAGCTCCTCCTTAGCACCCCAGCCGGGTCTTTGTTTGCCCTGCACCTTAGAGAAAGCACTTCTAGTTATTTCCTTGCCGTGTACCAGATCTCTGTATTCCGTGACCCGACCGTGTTTCTAGCCGCCAGCCTATTGACCTTCTGCTACCCTACTGACTACGTTCCTGTGCTGCCTGCCCTGAGCTATGGCCTGCCCAACTACATCTTACCTATTCCTTTGGTACCACGCTTCACCTCAGCCGCCTGTGTGGTCGAGTCGTGCCAGGGGTAGCGACCTGGGTGTCGCCTGCCGCAGCCAGGCCAACCCGCCTTGCGGCAGGCTCTGGTGAAAACCAGCGGCACCTTAGACTCCGCTCCCTGGCACGGCCCACATCATTTGCCACACAGGTCCAGTGGATCTACTAGTTCACCTGCTCCAGACTACCATGGTATTACGGGTCATCTACTCCCTGGGTACCTGCCGTCTGCTGTGAGTCTTACAGCAACTCTCATACCTGAGAAGATTGTTGCAGTCAGTACTTTTGGTGAAAAGATTGGAATTGTACAGTGTCCTGTGAATACACAAGCGTATATTTAACATCATCATCATCTGCTGGATTCATAAAAGAAAAAAACGACTTCAAATCCTCATCTGTACCTGACCATATGAGGAAGATGTCGTCTATGTATCTCCACCACCGATGCAGAATGTAGAATTTAAAACCAACAACAATATGTATACTAGGTGAATCTCTGAACACTTCCACAAGTTATTGTTGACCTTAGTTTGGGATAGGATTAGATGAACAGACATGAGAAGATGAAATGAATATTTAGTATGTTGTATATATGAAGAATATGCAGGGATGTATACAGAGGGATATATGAAATATATACAGATATGTATATGAAATGTGCATAAAATACAATTGAGAATTTATTATTAAAGGGGTATTCGGGGAATTTTTTTTATTTGACTATGCTACAGGGGCTGTAAAGTTAGTGTAGTCCATAATATAGTGTCTGTACCTGTGTG
Source organism: Hyla sarda (assembly GCF_029499605.1). Lineage (NCBI taxonomy): Eukaryota > Metazoa > Chordata > Amphibia > Anura > Hylidae > Hyla > Hyla sarda. Next base: position 59,311,050 of record NC_079197.1, on the reverse strand, counting down.
TGACGGTTTTCTCACAATTCTTATGTGATTTTCACCCCAATATTTATTTTTAACAGCATACAAAATGACTGCTGTCTCGGATTTTTCCCAGCTTGCAATGCGGTCGAGACCTGACTCACTAGTCAGCTGATGACAGGGAGCCTGTCTGCTTCAATGGGTGGAGGGATCAATCTGCAACTAATGCAACAGCTGTAGGCATCCTGATTGAAGACCACAGGTCTGCAGCTCATTTATGTTTCAATGGGTGGGGTAGCTGATGTGTGGGAAGGAGGAAAATGGTATCATGGGATTTGTAGGCAAACAAGAAAACTGAAAACAGGAAATACAAGTTCAGAGAAAGCTAGCCACAGTGTTATGGTAATCTCACAGCATAGCCATTTATCCCAAGACAAGCGCAGATCCTTCCTAAACATGTCCATTACTGTCTGCCAGGTATGTACTAAAATCACCTTATGCTGGAAAACCCCTTTAATATATACATTTTATCTCAATTTTTTTAGAATCGGCTATAGATGGGGAAAGAACACTAACACCAACCAACACTATATTAATTATTTTGTATCTATCGTTGTTTCAACTAACAGCTCATTGGAGGGGACCAGAATCTGCTTTGTATGAATGTCCGTATTTGTGGCAATATCATAGTGTTTCCTTCTTTTTTAATAGAAATGTTTATCACGGCACCTTAATAAAATTATACAATATGGTGGACAGGTCTATCAGCTGATGGGGGAGCATTCGTGACATCATATAGGCAGTGCGATGCTCCCTTATGTAGTCTGACAAGCATGGAACCATGCGTCTCATGCTATGTTGGGCTCTGTCTGTCCTGCCCACAAGACCTAATGTTTTACATGCTGCATGTTTTGAATATGGTGCCACTTGCTTCACAATTCATGTGTGCATGCGCAAGTTGGTTTACTTGTGATCACCATGGAAACATGATGCCACTTAATGATTGGATGCGATTGGTCACCTGCTGCGTGACACAGATCCGGACTGACCGATGTGCGATCACGGGCTTTAGACTGAATCTGCGCACTAGAAAATACTCCACGCCAGTATACAGTCATGCTTATGTTTACAGTTGAGTGGTGAGTGTTCCACCCCCATTGTATTATTGGATTCATGTTTTTAATAGCACTGTCACTTTACATTCACAAGTCATGTTCAAAAGAGAAAGTAATAATCTGATAGTTATTTGCACATATATCTATTTGCACTATTTGTATTTATTTGCACAATATTTATTTGCACTATAATTATATGATGTTTGTATGATTATATATATGAATTGATTATGCACATGCGCTTTTATGTAAATTTGCTCTATTTGTATCTCAACACTGATTGGATGTAACATTAATTGATGATGTCAGTTGTGGCTATTTAACCACTTAAGGACCATGGGCGTACAGGTACGCCTTCGCTCCCTGGTACTTAACCACTTAAGGATCAAGGACGTACCGGTAAGTCCTGAGTCTGCTCCTGTTCTATAATGCGGGGCCACGGCGTCATAGCGGGTCGGGCCCGGCTTCTAACAATGGCGGGACACATGGCTAATAGCGTGCGCCACTGATCGCGGTGCCACACGCTATTAACCCTTTAGACGCGGTGTTCAAAGTGGAACACCGCATCTAAAGTGAAACTAAAACGTTGCTGGCTCGCTCAGGGGGCTGTTTGGGATCACCATGGCGAAATCGCGGCATTCCGAACAGCTGTGACACAGCAGGTGGGTCCCTTACCTTGCCTCCTGGTGTCCAATCACCGAATGACTGCTCAGTGCCTGAGATCCAGGCATGAGCAGTCAATCGGCAGAATCATTGATCAATAATTTCCTATGTGAAACCATTTAATATTGTAAAAGATCAGTGTGTGCAGTGTTATAACCCCCTATGGGAGCTATAACATTGCAAAAAAAAAATAGTGAAAAAAGAAGTGAATAAAGATCATTTAACCCCTTCCCTAATAAAAGTTTGAATCACCCCCCTTTTCCTATTAAAAAAAAAATCCAGTGTAAATAAAAATAAATATATGTGGTATCACCGCGTGCGGAAATGTCCGAATTATAAAAAATATATAGTTAATTAAACCGCACTGTCAATGACGTACGCGCAAAAAAAATCCAAAGTCTAACATAGCGTTTTTTTGTTCACTTTTTATATCATGAAAAAAAAATGTATAAAAAGCGATCAAAAAGTCTGCTCAATACAAAAATGGTACCGCTAAAAACTTAGATCATGGCGCCAAAAAGGATTCCTCATACCACCCCATATGCGGAAAAATAAAAAAGCTATAGCGGTCAGAACATGACAATTTTATACGTATACATTTTACTGCATGTAGTTATGATTTTTTTCGGAAGTATGACAAAATCAAACCTATATAGGTAGGGTATCATTTTAATCGTATGGACCTACAGAATAAAGAGAAGGTGTCATTTTTACCGTAAAATGCACTGCGTAGAAACAGAAGCTGGTCACAGCAGAAAAAATTAGCAGCTTTAAAACAGGGTTAGATATATTCCTGGAACAAAATAACATTAATGCTTATGAAGAAATATAAAATCCCATCCCTTCCCCAATATCGCGCCACACCCCTACCCTTCAATTCCCCGGTTGAACTTGATGGACATATGTCTTTTTTTCAACCGTACTAACTATGTATACTATGTAAGCTCCCAAAAGTTACAAAATGGCATTGTTGTTTTTTTCAATTTTGTCTCACAATGATTTTTTTCCTCGTTTCGCTGTAGATTTTTGGGTAAAATGACTGATGTAATTACAAAGTAAAATTGGTGGTGCCAAAAAAATGCCATCATATGGATTTTTAGGTGCAAAATTGAAAGAGTTATGATTTTTTAAATGAAAGGAGGAAATAACGAAACTGCAAAAATGGAAAAACCAAGGACCAAGGGAGTACCTGTACGCCCGTGGGAATTTTGAACCGGACCGGAATGACTGTTGATATCGATCAGCAGGCACCCCGTGCAAATGCCAGGGGGTTTATCAGACCCCCCATGTCAGCGGTCGGCGCAAATTGCCAGTGAATTCACATCATCGATTTGCACCGAACCCGGGTCATGGTGACCTGGGAAAAAAAAGACACCCACGATCCTCCTGAAGGGATAGGAGTGAGATGGAAGGGGTGCCCCCTCTCCTATCCTTGCTATTGGTTGTCTAGAAGCAACGACCAATAGCAGATTGGGGGCGGGGGGCATAACTTTCGGTTTCCCCATTCTGCCCACCCACAATAGGCGGGGCAGAACGGGGAAACCAAGGAGGACCAACGCCACTTACCCATCGGATGCGGCAGCTTACCCATCGGATGCTGTGTGGGCATTCTGGAATCTGTAGTTTTGCAACATCTGGAGGGTCACAGTTTGGAGATCACTGTGCAGTGGTCTCTAAACTATGGCCCTCCAGATGTTTCAAAACTGCAAGGTAGTTACGTACCTCCAGCTGTTGCATAACTACATCTCCCAGCATGCCCTTCGGCGATCAGTACATGCTGGGAGTTGTAGTTTTGCAACAACTGGAGGCACACTGGTTGTTAAAATTCTGAGTTAGGCAACAGAACCTAACTGAAGGTTTTCCAACCAGTGTGCCTCCAGCTGTTGCAAAAGTACAACTCCCAGCATGCATGGTCTATCAGTACATGCTGGGAGTTGTAGTTTTGAAACAGCTGGAGGTTTGCCCCCTGTGTGAATGTACAGGGTACATTTACACAAGCGAGTTTACAGTGAGCTCTCTGCTTCAAGTTTGAGCAGCGTAAAAATTTTCACCGCAGCGCAAACTCCTAGCGGGAAACTCACAGTAACCCACCAGTGCGAATGTACCCCAAAAACACTACATTACACTACACTAACACATAATAAAGGGTAAAACACTACATATACACCCCCTTAAACTGTCCCCCCCAATAAAATGAAAAACGTATTGTACCCCAGTGTTTCCAAAACGGAGCCTCCAGCTGTTGCATAACAACAACTCCCAGCATTTCTGGACAGCTGTTGACTGTCCAGGCATGCTAGGAGTTTAGCAACAGCTGGAGGCACCCTGTTTGGGAATCACTGGCGTAGAATACCCCTATGTCCACCCCTATGCAATCCCTAATGTAGTCCTCAAATACGCATGGCGCTCTCTCACTTCGGAGCCCTGTCGTATTTCAAGGAAACAGTTTAGGGCCACATATGGGGTATTTCTGTACTCGGGAGAAATTGCACTACACATTTTGGGGGGCTTTTTCTCCTTTTACCCCTTATGAAAAGGAAAAGTTGGGGGCTACACCAGCCTGTTGGTGTAAAAAAAAAAAATAATGTTATACTAACATGCTGGTGTTGCCCCATACTTTTTATTTTCACAAGAGGTAAAAGGAAAAAAAGACCCCCAAAATTTGTAAAGCGATTTCTCCTGAGTACGGAAATACCCCATATGTGGGCGTAAAATACTCTGAGGGCGCACAACATGGCTCAGGAGTGAAAGCGTACATTTGAGGCCTAAATTGGTGATTTGCACAGGGGTGGCTGATTTTACAGTGGTTCTGACATAAACGCAAAAACATTAATTCCCACATGTGACCACATTTTGGAAACTAAACCCCTCACGGAATGTAACAAGGGGTATAGTGAGCCTTAACACTCCACAGGTGTTTGACGAATTTTCGTAAATTTTTTTTTCCACTAAAATGCTGGTGTTACCCCAAACTTTTAATTTTCATAAAGGAAAATAGGAAAAAAGCCCACCAAATTTTTAACCCCAATTCGACTGAGTAAGTACATACCCCAAATGTGGATGTAAGGTGCTCTGCGGGAGAACTACAATGCTCAGAAGAGAAGGAGCGCCGTTAGGATTTTGAAGAGAAAATTTGCCCGGAATTGAAGGCCACGTTTGTTTACAAAGACCCCATAGTGCTAGAACAATGGACCTCCCCGCATGTGACCCCATTTTGTAAACTACACCCCTCTCATAATGTAATAAGGGGTACAGTGAGCATTTACGCCCCACAGGTGTCGGACAGATTTTTGGAACAGTGGTTCGTGAAAATGAAAAATGTAATTTTTCATTTGCACAGCCCACTGTTCCAAAAATCTGTCAAACGCCAGTGGGGTGTAAATACTCACTGCACCCCTTATTAAATTCTGTGAGGGGTGTAGTTTCCAAAATGGGGTCACATGTGGGGGTCCACTGTTCTGGCACCACGGGGGGCTTTGTAAATGCACATGGCCCCTGACTTGCATTCCAAACAAATTATCTTTCCAAAAGCTCAATGGCGCTCCTTCTCTTCTGAGCATTGTAGTGCGACAGCAGAGCACTTGAAGTCCACACATGGGGTATTTCCATACTCAGAAGAAATGGGGTTACAAATTTTGGGGGTAATTTACTCCTATTACCCCTTGTAAAAATGTAAAACTTGGGGAAAAAATGCATTTTATTGAAAAAAAAACATTTTATTTACACATCCAACTTTAACAAAAAGTCATCAAACACCTGTGAGGTGTTAAGGCTAGCTGTACCCCTTGTTACATTTCTTGAGAGGTGTAGTTTACAAAATAGTATGCCATGTGGCACCATAAGGGCTTCCTAAATGTGACATGCCCCCCAAAAACCATTTCAGCAAAATTTGCTTTCCAAAAGCCAAATGTGACTCTTCTGAGCATTGTAGTTCGCCCGCTGAGCATTTTACGTCCTAACATGGGGTATTTCCATACTCAGAAGAGATGGGGTTACAAATTTTCTCCCATTACCCTTTGTAAAAATGGTAAATTTGGGGAAAAAACTGCACTTTAGTGAAAAAACATTATTTTTAATGTACACAACTTTAACGAAAAGTTGTCAAACACCTGTGAGGTGGACCCATGGGGTGGACCCCCTTAAGGACGGACCCATTTTTTACCTCAATGACTAGGCTCTTTTTTTTTAATTTGACATGTATCTCTTTAAATGGTAATAACTTTAGAATGCTTTTTCTGAGCAGAGCGATTCTGAGAGAGTTTTTTCGTGACATATTTTACTTTATATAAGTGGTGCATTTTTTTTGACACATGCAGCATTTTTTGTGAAAAACCTAAAAATATTGTGAAAAACTGGAAAATTTCTGGCGTTTTTTTCATTTTTTTTTAATGGTGTACACTATGCGGTAAAAGTGATGTTATATTTATTCTGTGGGTCAGTCCGATTATTGCGATACCCATTTTATATAGCTTTCTATGTTCTTTTTCCTTTTCTGAGCAGAATTCTTTTTCTGCCATTCATTTTCCAACAGCCGTAAATTTTTTTATTTTTGTCCGACGCCATTGAGTAAGGGATTATTTTTTGCGGGATGAGCTCTACTTTTTATTGGTATAATTTTTGTGCTACCTTTTGATCTTTTTTATTTAGCTATTTGTACCAAAATTGGCGAATTTTGTGTTTTTTTTAGTTTTTTTTTTACGGCGTTCACCTGCGGGATAATACCTATTATGTATATGAATTCTGTTTTTGATCTTTTTTGGTGATAATACAGGGCTTTTATTGGGAAAGGGGCATTTTTTAAATTTATTTTTTACACTTCATAATTTTATTGAAGAACTTTTTATTTTTTTTACACTTTTTACAGGTTATACTATGCCTTTGGCTGAATCTCACAGGCTTCCGTAGCAGGCATACAGGAGGTCATGATCTGACCTCCTGCTGCCATATCAACCAACAGTGACCCGCGATCGTATCGCGGCGCCGCCGTTGGAGAACATGGGGAGAGCGTTCCCCTGTCAACACCATAGATGCCGTGATCAGGATTGATCACGGCATCTAGGGGGTTAATGCTGCCAGGACTGTCGCGATCGCAGCTCCAGCAGCTGTGGCAGGACTCCGGCTGTGATTGACAGCCGGGTCCCGCCGCCGATCTCCTGCACTGCCCGCGGCAATGCTGGAGATCGCTAGGATGCATGCATACGTCCAAATGCGCAAACATGTCGGATGATTGTACATATGCATATGTCCTATAGCGGGAAGGGGTTAAGGCTCACTGGACCCCTTGTTACGTGCCTTGAGGGGTGTAGTTTCCAAAATGGTATGCCATGTGGGAAGTTTTTTGCTGTTCTGGCACCATAGGGACTTCCTCCTTTTACCCCTTGTAAAAATTCAAAAACTGTATCTACAAGAACATGTGAATGTAAAAAATGAAGATTTTTAATTTTCTCCTTCACTTTGCTGCTATTCCTGTGAAACACCTAAAGGGTTAACGCACTTACTGAATGTCATTTTGAATACTTTTTATAATTGGGTTATTTATAGGGTATTTCTAATATGAAAGCCCTTCAAATCAACTTCAAACCTGAACTGGTCCATGAAAAATTCAGATTTTGAAAATTTTGTGAAAAATTGGAAAATTGCTGTTGAACTTTGAAGACCTCTGATGTCTTGCGAAAGTAAAAACATGTCAACTTTATGATGCAATCATAAAGTAGACATATTGTATTTGTGAATCAAAATATTATTAATTTGGAATGTTTATTTTCCTTACAAGCAGAGAGCTTCAAAGTTAGAAAAATGCAAAATTTTCAATTTTTTCATAAAATTTTGGAATTTATCACCAAGAAATGATGCAAATATCGATTAAATTTGACCGCTAACATAAAGTAGAATATGTCATGAAAAAACAATCTCGGAATCAGAATGAAAGGTAAAAGAATCCCAAAGTTATTAATGCTTAGGCTAGGTTCAGACTATGGAATTTCCGCCTGCAATTTTGCTTTGAAATTGCAGGCGGAAATTCCGCTTTCTAAAATGTATAGTGTAGTGAATGATTTTCCGTTCACAAATTCACACTTCACAATCCGCTTGGAAATTTCCGCCTGAAGAAAGGCGGTGCACTTTCTTCAGGCGGAAATCCGCGCGGAACGCATTGCAGTCTATTGGAGACTGCAGTGTCCGCGCGGTCCTAGCACTGATTCAGTCGGCACTGGCCGCACTCAGAATCTCCCAGCGGTGCTCTTTCTTCAGGCGGAAATCCGTGAGGAACACATTGCAGTCTGCAGTCTGATTCAGCCGGCGCTGGCCGCACTCGGAATCTCCGGGCGGAAATTTTCTGCCTGGAGATTCCGTAGTCTGAACGTAGCCTTAAAGTTACAGTGGTCAGATGTTAAAAAATGCTCGGGTCCTTAAGGCCAAAATGGTCCTGGTCCTTAAGGGGTTAAGAGCCAGTGTTTTTTTATTGCACTATGCCTGAAAGATGGTGGTGTGAGACTACCGAAACAGTGCACTTTTTTTTATTGCTTGCTAAAGACTGCACTAAAGACACTTTTGTGTGCTGCAGTCTTCTCTGCTGCCATTGAAGTTCGAGCCTCTAACCAAGCCTCCTATGACTGCGTGCACCTATTCTATTTCTATTAAAATTTTTTGGCTTTTGGTGGATGTGCTGCTTCCCTAGTGAAAACTAGTTTTGACTAAATGCCTTTGTAAAAACTAGTATTGACTGCTTTTCCCCAGTGAAAACTAGTTTTGACTGAATGCCTTTGTGAAAACTTGAATTGGCTGCATTTCCCCAGTGAAAACTAGATTGACTGAACATCTTTATGAAAACTAGAGTTGACTGCTAGATTTGAGTGCTTATTTGCAGTGAAAACTAGTTTAGACTGAATGCCTTTGTGAAAACTAGAATTGACAGTTTTTTCTTAGTTAAAATCAGTTTTTACTGAATGTCTTCCTACGAACTAGAATGCTTACTGAACCTTCGTACAAATTAGAATTTACTACTAATCAAAAACCGAATGTCAATTGAAACTGGTTTAAAGTAGAGAAAACTAGTTTTAACAAAATGACTCAGTTGAAACTGTTTCCACAGAGGTCAAAGTTCATCAAGCTCACACGTGCAAAGTTTAGCTAACTCACACGTGGTGCTTGAGAATGATTCTTATTGATTGTACGATGTTGCCTGACTCGTGTACCCCTCCGCTAAGCATGCTCATGCGGGCCGACCACGTAGCCCTTGCATACTCGTGTACCCCTCCGCTAAGCACCAAAAAAAAACTTTTGATATGCTGTACATATTGGCAAAACAATAGTTTTTCTAAAATACTTCATTTTTTTTTATTTTTTTTTAAATCACATTTTATTAAAGAAAACTGTCTCTAGGGGTCCCCATACTTCCTGGGACACTGACTGGTCCTGCAGCAACATCAGCTTACCCACGAGTCATGGACAAGAGATGGCTCATGGACAAAGCTGCAGATGGGACTACCGTTTTGCTGTGCTCGCTCCCGGCCTTTCACTTTGCCTAGGGGAGCATGCAGCTGCCAGGAGCGAGCATGCATGAATTTACAGCATCAGGGCTAGGAGCCTCTGAGGATCGCAGCACAAGACCAGCAGTTCATAAACTTTTATGGAGCTTCACTATAATAATAATTTATTATTAATTTTTCTTTCTTTTCTGTGGTGGCAAATTTCAGCACAGGGGGAAAACAGCTGATGAGATGTGGGATGTTACGGAGCTATGGGCAGTGCAGGACTTTACAAGATATGTGACTTTGACATCTGTAATATGCCGACAGCCAGGGGCGTCACTAGATTAAAACATTCGGGGCCTGTTCCCCAAATAAAAAGGCAAGTGTCCATATATCAGTGTTTCCCAAGCAGGGTGCCTCCAGCTGTTGCAAAACTACAACTCCCAGTATTCTCATATAGCCAAAGGCTGACCGGGCATGCTGTGAGTTTTAGTTTTGAAACATTTGCTTGGGAAACACTGCCATACACTCAGCAATCTTGGCCTGTCTGCTCAGCTACTCCCCCTTCTACGCTCCGCCCCCTGTTGTGCATGTGATCTCAGACTCACACAGAGGCCTGCTGGGGTCAGAGGAAAGATTTGAGACTGCAAGAGAACAGAATATTAGCAAGTTACAAAGGTAAGAGTATAAATACTGTGCCCTGGCCCCTGCCTTTTTATTCTACCCCTCGCCAACACAGTGACATCACTGCATATTTACTGTATACTGTAACATCACTGTGTGCATTATCTTAGTACTGTGACATCATTTGGGTTATCCCTGCAATGTGACATCACTCATCACTGTGTATTATCCTTGTACTTTGTGCATTATCCCTGTACTGTGTGCATTATCCCTGTAATTTGACATCACTTATCACTGTGTATTATACCTGTACTGTGACATCATTGGAGTTATTATCCCCGTAATGTGACATTACTCACACAGAGTCCGGCTGGGGTCAGAGGAAAGATTTGAGACATTTCACTCAAACAGGTTTGCCTAGTTAAAACTAGTTTTAACCTCGTTCCGACGCATGACATACATGTACGCCATGGAGGGTTTTCCCAACCTGTGACATACATGTACGTCATGCAGATTCTAACCGCAGCTGAACGTGTAGCGCTGCGCTTGGAAAGATGGTGACTGATAGAGAGCCATCTTGCCTCGGGACCAGTCGTCCCCCCCCCCCCCCCCTTTATCTCTCTCTTACAAGTAGAGAATTTCAAATATAGTACTAATATAAAGTACAATATGTCACAAAAAAAAAAAACTCAAGCAAAAAAAAAAAAAAACAGTCAATTCTAGTTTTTCTCTAAATTCTAGTTTGTATGAAGGTGTTCTGTAAGTATTCTAGTTTGTATGAAGGCGTTCAGTAAATATTCTAGTTTGTTCGAAGGCGTTCTGTAAATATTCTAGTTTGTATGAAGGCGTTTAGTAAAAACTGGTGTTTCAACAAAGGCATTCAGCAAAACTGGTTTTAACTAGGAAAAAGCAGTCAATTCTAGTTTTCACATGGCGTTCATTCAAAACTAATTTTCACTGTGGTAAAGCAGTCAATTCTAGTTTTCACAAAGATGTTCAATCAAAACTTGGAAAAAGCAGTCAATTCTAGTTTTCACAAAGGCATTTAGTCAAAACTATTTTTCACTAGGGAAAACCAGTTTTAACTAAAAACTACCTTTAAATGTAATATATATATATATATATATATATATATATATATATATATGAAATGTGGGATTACCCCAGGGATTAGCTTCTTAAGCAATCACGCCACTGCAGCTTTTTTTGCAGGTCTATCTCCTCGCCATCTTTATTAAAGTGTACCATTTAGTTAACAAAAACTTTTGATATAATGTAAATAATACTAGTATATGTATATTTGTTATACACCTTGATTAAAAAATGTGTATATTTTTGGGTGAAAAAATGCTGTCCTTTAAGCTATTGCCTGTGTGTCTCTATGAGGAGTCCAAATACAGGAAGTGAGGGCAGGTCAAGCAGGGCTCTGTGCAGGCTCTTGGCTTGTCAATCAGCCTGCTGTTTAAGCCGGGGGAGTGTCACAGAGCCTCACTGCACAGAGCCCTGCTTGTCCTCAGTGCACGGAGCCCACTCACACTTCCCCTATTTGGACTCCTCAGTAGCTGTAGGGACAAAAATATACACATTTATTAACCAATGTATATTACAAATATATATATATATATATATATATATATATATATATATATATATATATAGCAGCAAAGAGGATAGTCCGGCACAGAACTGTAGTATGCAGGTAAAAACTCAGAACTTTATTTCAGCATAACGCAGTACACAGAAGCCTGACGCGTTTCGCACCGGAGTGCTTAGTTGTAGGTAACAAATAACCACAATGAACGTCTTAAAATACACAAGATAGCGGTCACATGACCACACACATCATAATAAAATCGTTCTCATACAAGACATGGCGCTGGAGTATCGGATTGGGAAACACCAATTTTTTGGAACAAGTTCAGACCTGGGTGCGCCCAAAACATTTGTTGTTACAATAGAATTATTCTAAAAAACAGTGTAAACATTTGCATCATAGATTCATAACTTATTTTGAGAAAAGCCAGGTAAAAACACTCATCTGCAAGAACAGTAACTTGAGTATCATATTTTTCGTTTTTTATTTTTTATTATTATTTGTTTATTTTTGATTATTAGTTTGTATATGTATCATTCTCAGTTATGTTGGTAGTACATTTAAATATGACTATCTATTTGGGGTTTAAGGGCAAGTGAGAGCTAAGTCTAGTCTTTTATTTAAACCGAGGGGATGCCTTGTACCAAGGAGGAATATCCAATATGCCTCCCTGTTATAAAGCTTATTCCTAAGGTCTCCCCCCCTCGGACCCAAAATAACCCTTTCTACCCCAGATACCCGTAGACCCGTCACATCTCCTCCATGTGCCTCCCTAAAATGACGGGATAACATCGACATACCTGTAATATTGCTTTTAGCATCAGAGACATGTTTTCTAAACCTCATTTTTAGAGAATTGCTAGAACAACCTACATACTGTATCTTGCAGATGGTGCAGGTGGCTACATAGACAATAGACTTGGTGTTACAATTTGTGAAGTCCCGTAATTTGTATAGGTTACCTGTGGAGCAAGATGTCACCGTGTCAGTGTTCACCATGTGGTCACACGTGAGACATCTTGTGTGTCCACATTTTCTATTTCCCACAGTTTTTAGCCAATTGTGTTTGCTACTAGACGATTTGTTACTCTGGAACAAGCTGGGCGATATTTTTGAGCCTATTGAGGGGCCCTTTTTAGATACTATTTCTATGCCCTCCGACACTATTTCTTTTAGTATCGGATCAGATTCCAATACTGGTATGTATAAAGTTTACACTATATGGTGTTACGAAATAAGGTTTAGTGACACAATTATTTTTGTTTTTGCCTACCTTCCCCTCCATATTGTATCCTCCTCTCCTTGGTTGCTTTCTCCTAGAGTAGGTGACTAACTCCTTTCTGGTGATACCACTGACTTTCTCCTGAGCTAAGTCAATGGTATGCTCACTGTATCCTCTATTTTTAAACCTAATATGTAGTTCTGATGCTGCCACCCTAAATTTACTGTCACTGGAACAATTCCGTTTCACTCTACACAATTCCCCAAAGGGAATGTTATCCAGGACATGTTTGGGGTGGCAGGATGAGGCCAGCAGTATCGAGTTGGTAGCTGTCTCCTTTCTGTATGGGAGTATTTCTATATGGTTTCCTTCACCCACCACTGTGATGTCCAGGAAATTAATCTCCTTTTTGTCAAAATGGTAGGTGAATCTAAGGTTAAGTTCATTTCTGCCTACATATTGTACAAATTGTTTGAACTGTTCCTCTGACCCTCCCCAAATTATAAGGAGATCATCTATGAATCGTCCAATCCAATGTATGTGGCTACTAAAAGGGTTGTCAATGTTGAAAACGAACATCTGTTCCCACTGGAACATAAAAATGTTCGCAAAGGAGGGGGAGTATTTCGCCCCCATTGAAGCTCCCCTGGTCTGAAGGTAGAAATCACCATCGAACACAAAATAGTTATGCCTAAGCAAAAATTCCGTGGCGATGGTGATAAATTCCCTCAGACCAGGGGAGTATGTACTAAATCTTTCCATATGTGTAGTTAACGCCTCCAATCCCTTATTCCAAGGGATGGATGGATACAGGCCAATAACATCGCACGTTGCCCATGACAACCCCTGGTTCCATTGTACTCTATCCAAGATATTAATGACATGCTTCGTATCCTGGATAAAGGTGGGGGTGATTTTTGTTAGAGGTTGGAGATAGTGGTCCACCCACTCCCCAAGGCGCTCCACAAGGGACCCAATGCCTGCGACAATGGGTCTCAGGGGAGGTGGAAAAACCCCTTTGTGCACCTTGGGGAGTGAGTGAAACACCGGTGTAATGGGATTGGCTACAAAGAGGTATTCTTCCAATTTTTCATTTATAGCTCCCAAAGCAACACCCTCCTTAACCGTTTTTTTAAGTTCTGTTTGAAAAGATTTAGTGGGGTCACCTCTAAGCTTCAAGTAAGTGTCTGTATCGGATAGGACTTCTGTATTAAGTTTTTTATATAGACCTGCGTCCAAGACAATAACGTTTCCGCCTTTATCGGCATTGCGTATAACAATGGACTTATTATCCATAATGTCTTTCAATGCTTTACGTTCACATTTATTAAGGTTGTCATAAGTTTTAACAGAAGATGTCCTATCTCTTAATTTCACTAGATCCCGCTCTACCAACTCTTGGAATCTATCCAGGGCCTCCACACGGGAGGCCACAGGATAGAAACCAGGGTTGGCAGAGCGGTATGATTTCTCAAGAGTATCATCATCAATCCCACTTTCCAGACACATGCTAGATAAATGCAATAAAAGGTTCTGATCTTGAAAACTACTACAAACAGTATTCGCTCTGTAGTCTGAGCTGTCTGCTATTGCATGTAAATCCTCACTAATATTCCCAGACGTTCCCTCCCCCACATCAAGATCACAGTCCATATTGAAGAAATGTCTCTTTAGGGTAAGTCCCCGAGCAAGCTTATTAACATCTAATATTGTATCAAAGAGGTTGAACTTACAAGTGGGTACAAAATTCAAACCTTTATTTAGGAGGTCTATCTGGGCGGAGGATAGGATGCATGCAGACAAGTTCATGACAGGGCTCAGCGAGGTGTCAGGAGCGAACGCAGTGGATATCTTCTTGCGTCCATGTCTCCGGCCGCTTCTCCTGTTTTTTTTGTTGTTATTGTTTCTGCTATGATTTTCTTCTCCTTCCCTCCAGTGCGGTTTTTTGGTACCGCTCCCTGGTCCTTTTTTGGGACATTTGTAGTAGCTGCCTTCTTTTGTTGGACTGGAACGCTGGCTCCTTCTTCCTGAGAGCTTTCCGGATCAGAAAAGCTCACTTTTCTTGCACGTCTGGACCTGGAGTAATTCCTATGTTTGGACCTGGAGCGTGGATTATGCAGGATAGAGCGGGGTGTGCTCGGATCTTCCTCTTTATTGAGGTGCCATGTGAATACCTGATCCTTGTTGTAATCTATCACATCCCTCTGGAACTTGCCTTTTTTCATATCCATAATGCCACTCTCCGTATTGTCAAGTTTTTCTAAGATCATTTGCTCCATTGCGGCAAAGTCTTTATGATCTTTGAACTTGGCTAGTTGGTCCCTGAGACTCTCCAGTTCTTTTTGGATATTGTTGAGCTCTGCTGATTCTTCCTCGGCTATGTATGACATAAGTTTGGCCGAGCATTCCAATAGGGCAGAATCCCACTTAGTGATAAACTGTTGTGAATATGTCTTTATAGGTCTTTTCTTAAGTCTTAGACCTCTCGGGACAATGTCTTTCTCAAGATAGGTGGTGAGCGTCTTGTAGTTCCACCATGTTTTGGTTTCCCGAATCATCAGGTTCTCCAGCTGTCTCATAGTGGATAACATATCCGGAGGAGCTACATTTACCAAGGTAATTGTGAATTCTTTAAACACTGCTTGTGCCTTGGTATCTCGGCTGGGTCCATATAGGTCCATATTTCTTTCACCAGTCGGTGTAGGCTCCCCGGTCTGTGTAGGTTGCGTATCCTGATTGATTTCAGCCATATCGGATAGCAGGGTGGGAGCAGTATTCTGCGGGAAACTCAAATGCACAACAATGGATTGCCGCTCACCACACCCGCAGCTGCTCCTAAGTCCGTGCTCGGACACGCCGGTACCGCCTCGGGCTCACACAATTAGCAGCAAAGAAGATAGTCCGGCACAGAACTGTAGTATGCAGGTAAAAACTCAGAACTTTATTTCAGCATAACGCAGTACACAGAATCCTGACGCGTTTCGCACCGGAGTGCTTAGTCGTAGGTAACAAATAACCACAATGAACATCTTAAAATACACAAGATAGCGGTCACATGACCACACAAACATCATAATAAAATCGTTCTCATACAAGACATGGCGCTGGAGTATCGGATTGGGAAACACCAATTTTTTGGAACAAGTTCACACCTGGGTGCGCCCAAAACATTTGTTGTTACAATAGAATTATTCTTAAAAACAGTGTAAACATTTGCATCATAGATTCATAACTTATTTTGAGAAAAGCCAGGTAAAAACACTCATCTGCAAGAACAGTAACTTGAGTATCATATTTTTCGTTTTTTATTTTTTATTATTATTTGTTTATTTTTGATTATTAGTTTGTATATGTATCATTCTCAGTTATGTTGGTAGTAGATTTAAATATGACTATCTATTTGGGGTTTAAGGGCAAGTGAGAGCTAAGTCTAGTCTTTTATTTAAACCGAGGGGATGCCTCGTACCAAGGAGGAATATCCAATATGCCTCCCTGTTATAAAGCTTATTCCTAAGGTCTCCCCCCCTCGGACCCAAAATAACCCTTTCTACCCCAGATACCCGTAGACCCGTCACATCTCCTCCATGTGCCTCCCTAAAATGACGGGATAACATCGACATACCTGTAATATTGCTTTTAGCATCAGAGACATGTTTTCTAAACCTCATTTTTAGAGAATTGCTAGAACAACCTACATACTGTATCTTGCAGATGGTGCAGGTGGCTACATAGACAATAGACTTGGTGTTACAATTTGTGAAGTCCCGTAATTTGTATAGGTTACCTGTGGAGCAAGATGTCACCGTGTCAGTGTTCACCATGTGGTCACACGTGAGACATCTTGTGTGTCCACATTTTCTATTTCCCACAGTTTTTAGCCAATTGTGTTTGCTACTAGACGATTTGTTACTCTGGAACAAGCTGGGCGATATTTTTGAGCCTATTGAGGGGGCCTTTTTAGATACTATTTCTATGCCCTCCGACACTATTTCTTTTAGTATCGGATCAGATTCCAATACTGGTATGTATAAAGTTTACACTATATGGTGTTACGAAATAAGGTTTAGTGACACAATTATTTTTGTTTTTGCCTACCTTCCCCTCCATATTGTATCCTCCTCTCCTTGGTTGCTTTCTCCTAGAGTAGGTGACTAACTCCTTTCTGGTGATACCACTGACTTTCTCCTGAGCTAAGTCAATGGTATGCTCACTGTATCCTCTATTTTTAAACCTAATATGTAGTTCTGATGCTGCCACCCTAAATTTACTGTCACTGGAACAATTCCGTTTCACTCTACACAATTCCCCAAAGGGAATGTTATCCAGGACATGTTTGGGGTGGCAGGATGAGGCCAGCAGTATCGAGTTGGTAGCTGTCTCCTTTCTGTATGGGAGTATTTCTATATGGTTTCCTTCACCCACCACTGTGATGTCCAGGAAATTAATCTCCTTTTTGTCAAAATGGTAGGTGAATCTAAGGTTAAGTTCATTTCTGCCTACATATTGTACAAATTGTTTGAACTGTTCCTCTGACCCTCCCCAAATTATAAGGAGATCATCTATGAATCGTCCAATCCAATGTATGTGGCTACTAAAAGGGTTGTCAATGTTGAAAACGAACATCTGTTCCCACTGGAACATAAAAATGTTCGCAAAGGAGGGGGAGTATTTCGCCCCCATTGAAGCTCCCCTGGTCTGAAGGTAGAAATCACCATCGAACACAAAATAGTTATGCCTAAGCAAAAATTCCGTGGCGATGGTGATAAATTCCCTCAGACCAGGGGAGTATGTACTAAATCTTTCCATATGTGTAGTTAACGCCTCCAATCCCTTATTCCAAGGGATGGATGGATACAGGCCAATAACATCGCACGTTGCCCATGACAACCCCTGGTTCCATTGTACTCTATCCAAGATATTAATGACATGCTTCGTATCCTGGATAAAGGTGGGGGTGATTTTTGTTAGAGGTTGGAGATAGTGGTCCACCCACTCCCCAAGGCGCTCCACAAGGGACCCAATGCCTGCGACAATGGGTCTCAGGGGAGGTGGAAAAACCCCTTTGTGCACCTTGGGGAGTGAGTGAAACACCGGTGTAATGGGATTGGCTACAAAGAGGTATTCTTCCAATTTTTCATCTATAGCTCCCAAAGCAACACCCTCCTTAACCGTTTTTTTAAGTTCTGTTTGAAAAGATTTAGTGGGGTCACCTCTAAGCTTCAAGTAAGTGTCTGTATCGGATAGGACTTCTGTATTAAGTTTTTTATATAGACCTGCGTCCAAGACAATAACGTTTCCGCCTTTATCGGCATTGCGTATAACAATGGACTTATTATCCATAATGTCTTTCAATGCTTTACGTTCACATTTATTAAGGTTGTCATAAGTTTTAACAGAAGATGTCCTATCTCTTAATTTCACTAGATCCCGCTCTACCAACTCTTGGAATCTATCCAGGGCCTCCACACGGGAGGCCACAGGATAGAAACCAGGGTTGGCAGAGCGGTATGATTTCTCAAGAGTATCATCATCAATCCCACTTTCCAGACACATGCTAGATAAATGCAATAAAAGGTTCTGATCTTGAAAACTACTACAAACAGTATTCGCTCTGTAGTCTGAGCTGTCTGCTATTGCATGTAAATCCTCACTAATATTCCCAGACGTTCCCTCCCCCACATCAAGATCACAGTCCATATTGAAGAAATGTCTCTTTAGGGTAAGTCCCCGAGCAAGCTTATTAACATCTAATATTGTATCAAAGAGGTTGAACTTACAAGTGGGTACAAAATTCAAACCTTTATTTAGGAGGTCTATCTGGGCGGAGGATAGGATGCATGCAGACAAGTTCATGACAGGGCTCAGCGAGGTGTCAGGAGCGAACGCAGTGGATATCTTCTTGCGTCCATGTCTCCGGCCGCTTCTCCTGTTTTTTTTGTTGTTATTGTTTCTGCTATGATTTTCTTCTCCTTCCCTCCAGTGCGGTTTTTTGGTACCACTCCCTGGTCCTTTTTTGGGACATTTGTAGTAGCTGCCTTCTTTTGTTGGACTGGAACGCTGGCTCCTTCTTCCTGAGAGCTTTCCGGATCAGAAAAGCTCACTTTTCTTGCACGTCTGGACCTGGAGTAATTCCTATGTTTGGACCTGGAGCGTGGATTATGCAGGATAGAGCGGGGTGTGCTCGGATCTTCCTCTTTATTGAGGTGCCATGTGAATACCTGATCCTTGTTGTAATCTATCACATCCCTCTGGAACTTGCCTTTTTTCATATCCATAATGCCACTCTCCGTATTGTCAAGTTTTTCTAAGATCATTTGCTCCATTGCGGCAAAGTCTTTATGATCTTTGAACTTGGCTAGTTGGTCCCTGAGACTCTCCAGTTCTTTTTGGATATTGTTGAGCTCTGCTGATTCTTCCTCGGCTATGTATGACATAAGTTTGGCCGAGCATTCCAATAGGGCAGAATCCCACTTAGTGATAAACTGTTGTGAATATGTCTTTATAGGTCTTTTCTTAAGTCTTAGACCTCTCGGGACAATGTCTTTCTCAAGATAGGTGGTGAGCGTCTTGTAGTTCCACCATGTTTTGGTTTCCCGAATCATCAGGTTCTCCAGCTGTCTCATAGTGGATAACATATCCGGAGGAGCTACATTTACCAAGGTAATTGTGAATTCTTTAAACACTGCTTGTGCCTTGGTATCTCGGCTGGGTCCATATAGGTCCATATTTCTTTCACCAGTCGGTGTAGGCTCCCCGGTCTGTGTAGGTTGCGTATCCTGATTGATTTCAGCCATATCGGATAGCAGGGTGGGAGCAGTATTCTGCGGGAAACTCAAATGCACAACAATGGATTGCCGCTCACCACACCCGCAGCTGCTCCTAAGTCCGTGCTCGGACACGCCGGTACCGCCTCGGGCTCACACAATTAGCAGCAAAGAAGATAGTCCGGCACAGAACTGTAGTATGCAGGTAAAAACTCAGAACTTTATTTCAGCATAACGCAGTACACAGAATCCTGACGCGTTTCGCACCGGAGTGCTTAGTCGTAGGTAACAAATAACCACAATGAACATCTTAAAATACACAAGATAGCGGTCACATGACCACACAAACATCATAATAAAATCGTTCTCATACAAGACATGGCGCTGGAGTATCGGATTGGGAAACACCAATTTTTTGGAACAAGTTCACACCTGGGTGCGCCCAAAACATTTGTTGTTACAATAGAATTATTCTTAAAAACAGTGTAAACATTTGCATCATAGATTCATAACTTATTTTGAGAAAAGCCAGGTAAAAACACTCATCTGCAAGAACAGTAACTTGAGTATCATATTTTTCGTTTTTTATTTTTTATTATTATTTGTTTATTTTTGATTATTAGTTTGTATATGTATCATTCTCAGTTATGTTGGTAGTAGATTTAAATATGACTATCTATTTGGGGTTTAAGGGCAAGTGAGAGCTAAGTCTAGTCTTTTATTTAAACCGAGGGGATGCCTCGTACCAAGGAGGAATATCCAATATGCCTCCCTGTTATAAAGCTTATTCCTAAGGTCTCCCCCCCTCGGACCCAAAATAACCCTTTCTACCCCAGATACCCGTAGACCCGTCACATCTCCTCCATGTGCCTCCCTAAAATGACGGGATAACATCGACATACCTGTAATATTGCTTTTAGCATCAGAGACATGTTTTCTAAACCTCATTTTTAGAGAATTGCTAGAACAACCTACATACTGTATCTTGCAGATGGTGCAGGTGGCTACATAGACAATAGACTTGGTGTTACAATTTGTGAAGTCCTGTAATTTGTATAGGTTACCTGTGGAGCAAGATGTCACCGTGTCAGTGTTCACCATGTGGTCACACGTGAGACATCTTGTGTGTCCACATTTTCTATTTCCACAGTTTTTAGCCAATTGTGTTTGCTACTAGACGATTTGTTTCTCTGGAACAAGCTGGGCGATATTTTTGAGCCTATTGAGGGGCCCTTTTTAGATACTATTTCTTTTAGTATCGGATCAGATTCCAATACTGGTATGTATTTTTTGATGATACCCTTGATTTTTCCAAAGTTTACACTATATGGTGTTACGAAATAAGGTTTAGTGACACATTTATTTTTAATTAGGAATAGGAATAAGTTTTATAACAGGGAGGCAGGGAGGCATATTGGATATTTCTCCTTGGTACGAGGCATCCCCTCAGTTTAAATAAAAGACTAGACTTAGCTCTCACTTGCCCTTCAACCCCAAATAGATAGTCATATTTAAATGTACTACCAACATAACTGAGAATGATACATATACAAACTAATAATCAAAAATAAACAAATAATAATAAAAAATAAAAAACGAAAAATATGATACTCAAGTTACTGTTCTTGCAGATGAGTGTGTTTACCTGGCTTTTCTCAAAATAAGTTATGAATCTATGATGCAAATGTTTACACTGTTTTTTAGAATAATTCTATTGTAACAACAAATGTTTTGGGCGCACCCAGGTGTGAACTTGTTCCAAAAAATTGGTGTTTCCCAATCCGATACTCCAGCGCCATGTCTTGTATGAGAACGATTTTATTATGATGTGTGTGGTCATGTGACCGCTATCTTGTGCATTTTAAGACGTTCATTGTGGTTATTTGTTACCTACGACTAAGCACTCCGGTGCGAAACGCGTCAGGCTTCTGTGTACTGCGTTATGCTGAAATAAAGTTCTGAGTTTTTACCTGCATACTACAGTTCTGTGCCGGACTATCTTCTTTGCTGCTAATTGTGTGAGCCGGAGGCGGTACCGGCGTGTCCGAGCACGGACTTAGGAGCAGCTGCGGGTGTGGTGAGCGGCAATCCATTGTTGTGCATATATATAGTGATACTGTGGCAAGGAAAGGGTGTATTTCCCTGGCTCACCCCGGAGAAACCTCCACCTGTGGCCTAGTTAATTAGGCAGTAGAGAAGGGAGGTGTGCTTATAAGGAAGAGAAACAGTAGTCTTGGCTCTCCCTAGGAAACAGCAAGCTGGCTGTTGGGGAGAGACACGGGTCCTGCTGAGGAACACACAGCCCGTGAGTGGCCCAAAGAGTGGTGTGAACTGTGAGCAGAAGGTTGCAGGAGGCATACATTTAACTGGCTAAGAGAACCTCACCAGTTATTAGTCAGGGAGTGCTGACCTGTTTAGTTAGTGACCAGACTGTCTAGGATTTTGTTTTATCCTGCTTTATGTTAATTTTTCCTGCAACCTGTCTAATAAAGCTGGCAAGGTGCCAGACTTGCATTAAGAACTGTTGTTTGCCGGTTTATTGAGACGAAACGTGTACTGTGGCGGTGTCCGAGACGATCCCAGAGCTATCCCCAGGGAGGAATCCTTACATTTGGTGGAGGATGCGGGCAACACATTGCTAAGGGCAACCAACGGACGGGTTGCAGTAAAGCCGTTGCTAGGAGCAACCCCACCCCTGCATCTTGCAAGTTGGATGAGCCCAGCTGAGGAGTACAAGTGCAGGACTGAGCCTGTGGTGGAAAGTTGCTAGGGGCAATGGATCGCGTCAAGAAAATGGGTCGAAGTCGAAAGGCCGTTGCTGGGAGCAACCAACGTGGGCCACAACCGGTGATCGCCAAGACAGATGTGAGGACCTGTGAGTTACTGGTGGGTGGAATCCCATTGCTTGTGGAACTGGACTGTTACCAGGCTGTTTCCAGAATCATGCCGGACATCATTCCATTTGTGAAGTCCCAACCAGAGCCTGGCGCGACTGTTCAAATTGACTATGAAACGTGTTTTGGGACAGTGAGCCATATTATGGAGGTGTGTGCCTAACTTAAGGTAGAAGTTATACTGGGCCGAGACTTTCCATATTTTTGGCAGTTGTGGGATGATGAGAGTGCACCAGAGAATCTGCGCACAAAGGTTCCTGAGTTAATGAAGACTGGTGTGTCACTACTTGACTGTGTGAACTGTGCTGTAAATTGTGAACCCATGCAGTCTGATAATTTTTTGGGTGAAAAACTCATGTTTATGTGCTCGGAAGTAAAGTGTACTGCTGCCAACTCTGACAGGACAAAAGAAAACCTGTGTGAGCTGGTAGTAGAAGGTAAAAAGATGATTGTTTTGTTAGATCCTAGGTGTATAATAAGTCTGGTAAAGGCCAGTTGCAGAAAGTCAGACCCGGTTATAGTGTCTATGCAGGCATAGTGTCTATGGTAATGTCTGTATTTCTGCTCCCTATGGTACTGTAGGTCACAAGGTTGCAATAGAGCCCTCCTTGGAGTATGATGTAGTACTAGGTACGGATTTTTCATTTTTTCAACAGTTAGGGGAACACTGTCAGGTGACTAGAGCAGGAACACCTGATAGGCTCACAACATTGGACCTGCACCACACACTAGTTGAAAGTTGACACTAGGTATATGTCAGATAGAAGTCGGCCACTAGGGGAGCTGAAGAACAGTCTGCGAGTCAAGTCCAAGAGGTGACTGGAAAAAAAGCTACAGAGATGTCTGTGGATAATCCAGAACTACTGAAGAGAGTACATGTGGAGCTGGGTGCTGCGCTTACTGTCACATTCAGAGTCCTGAGTGAAGGAGATGTGGTGTATGGACCAGAAAGGTTAGTGACCGGGAAGGTCAAACCACTGGCCCAGATGTTGTTGCAGACCAAGGAGCCCTAGTCATTTCTGCCGGGCCGCGGAGAGACTGTGTTGAGGTGAAAGAAAAGTCTACCAGTGACCAGAGAGACAGTCCAGAGAAACTGTTCAGGAGCTACCTGGAGGCCCAAGTGGCCAAGACCCCTGAAAAGGGGGAGACTTCTTCTAAAGATCGAGAAGAGTTGGAACAAGTTTGCTTGAAGGAAGAGAAAAGTCAAGTACAGGTCACTGTCAGAGGAAAAGAGAATGCCTCAAGATCCAACAGCAAGAGTGAGGATACCGCTGTAAGTAAGAGGTCTTGGAAAAAAAACTAGCTGGTCTTGGGAAGACACGGGAGCAGATCAAGAATCTGGAAGAAACCTTACAGATGGTTTCTGCTAAACTTGCGAAAAGTGGTACAGCACCTAACAAAGGAAAAGGAAAAAACACTTGCAGACTTGAAGAAAGAGCAGGAAGCTAAATTTCAGCTAAATATAAACATGGAGCACCACAAAAGTGAGTTTGCGGCTCTGCAGGATGAACTGTCCCGCTCCCAGGGTCTTGTAACCAGAAAGGAGAGGGAATTGGAGAGTCTGGCCAAGCAGATCTCATTCCAGGAAAAAGTAGTGAGTGTTCTGCATGGTGCATATCGGGCTCTATGGAGTGATCACAAGGCTAGGCTGGTAACCATGAAAGAGCTGGAGGAGGAGAAAGTGATAATCGCTCATAAGGGGTAGAGCCTGGAGGCGCAGAATGAAACGCACATTAAGTCTCACACAGCTACCATGGATTTGCTGGGAAACCAACTCTCCGAACAAGAGGCTTTACTAAAAGACAATGAGCAGTTGAGAGAATTGCTGCTGTCCCAGGAAGATACTGTCAAAAACTTGACAGAGTTGCTGGACAGTGAGAAGATGAATTTGGCTAAGCTCAAGAATGAGCATTGTAATGTTTAAAGCTGGAAGGAGACATGAAGGTCCTAAACGAGAGCAGAGATCCAGCTGTAGCACAACTGGCTAAAGAGAGGCTAAAAGTGTCCCAAATGGAAACTGAGGCAAAAACCACAGCCATCCGTGTAGAAGAAGAAAGTTTGCTGGTGGGCAAAAGCTACTGGAAACAGGGATGCTTTCTCTAAAAGTAGCAGAGTCTGAAAAGAAGCCGTGTGAGAAGTCCTCTGAATCTGAAACTGAGGTGAAACCATATGGGAAGTCCTCTAAAGCTGAGACTGAGGTGAAACTATGTTGGAAGTCCTCTGAAGCTGAGACTGAGGTGAAACCATGTGGGAGGTCCTCTGAAGCTGCAAAGATAAGGACATTGGTCAGTGAAATTGCTGAGGACAAGAGGTTCTCTGAGACAGAAGCTAAACCTAATGCAACTGCAGAAGTCCTGCAAATCAGTGACAGAAGAAGACAAAGGCCGGGAGCATCTGCCTTGTCCGCACCTAGTGTCAAGACCCCTGCACAGACCAAGGTGAAGAACCTGGCTTGAAGAAGTGTGACCTGAGTGGAACCTTTGGCAGGGAATTTGTCAAAGGTGACCGGGAGACTTGTGCTTGGTGGCTGGTGAGAGTGCGTATGAAGGAGGGATGCGCCGTTGGATTGGTGCAGGTGAACACTGTTGAAGAAGGAAGCCAAGGACCTCAGAACCTGTTGGATGGAGTTGTCCAGGTGAAAGGAAAGGCAGTTGGATTTTGGAATGCAAGTGCTCCTTCCGGGTGGTCTGAGCAAGGGGGGGGGGGGATATGTGATACTGTGGCAAGGAAAGGGTGTATTTCCCTTGCTCACCATGGAGAAACCTCCAACTGTGGCCTAGTTTATCAGGCAGCAGAGAAGGGAGGTGTGCTTATAAGGAAGAGAAAAAGTATAGTTTGGCTCTCCCTAGGAAACAGCAAGCTGACTGTAGGGGAAAGACACGGGTCTTTCTGAGGAACACACAGCCCGAGTTGTGAGTGGCCCAAAGAGTGTGTGAACTGTGAGTAGAAGGTTGCAGGAGGCATACGTTTAACTGGCTGAGAGAAGCTCTCCAGTTATTAGTCATGCTGACCTGCTTAGTTAGTTACCAGACTGTCTATTTTGTTTCATTCCTGCTTTATGTTTAATTTTCCTGCAACCTGTCTAATAAAGCTGGCAAGGTGCCAGACTAGCATTAAGAACTGTTGTATGCCGGTTTATTGAGAGGAAACGTGTACTGTGGCGGTGTCCGGGACAATCCAAGAGCTATCCCCAGGGAGGAATCCTTACTATATATATATATATATATATATATATATATATATAGCAACAGAAGAATGCAGCAGCACACTGCCAGCACAAAGATATAGATGAAACATGAATATGCAGTTAAAACATGGAGAGCTATACAGCTATGGTGTAATAGATGCAAAATGTGAAACTAAGAAATAGTCTATATATATATATATATATATATATATATATATATATATACATATATAAATATCTATATATAATGGTATTATCTACATTATATAAAAAGTTTTTGTTAACAACAGGTACACTTTAACAGAGGTTGCAGAGTAACAAATTAAACAAAACATAAAACAAAGACCTAGGCCATATGACCACTCACTACACGCACCAGCATGCCCTATTTACCAGCTGGTGGGCTAGTCCTGGTGTAATGAAGAAAAGAGTGTCCCTATTTTGGATGACATTTTGTGGGCTTCAGAACCAATTACCAGGTTTCCATTGAGTAATGGTCTCCATATACAATGGTTTCAACATACATTAGTTGTCCTGGAACCAATTAATATTGTAACTTGGGGGACCACTGTAATATGTAAAATAGTTCACATTGTTTTTGCAGATATGACTCCTGAAGAACGATTCCATATCCTGCAGCTCCTGATATGCACTCTGCCCCCATGCAATGCTGACACATTGCTTCGGATCTTACAGCTTCTAAAAAAGGTTTCTCTTTATGAAAAAGACACCATTGACCACACAGGAGAACAGGTGAGTACATCGTATTTCCTAAAAATGCATTATTAGACAATATAATTATTTTCTTTTCATATAAGACTATTAGTTTCATTGACAGAAGTTAACAGTGGTGTGTCTTATTACAAGAACTCCTGTGATCTGCTTGTACCTGCATGAAAACAAATTAGCAATTATTACATCTATTGTTTTTCAGAGCCAAGAGCTACACTGAATACCATTCTTGGTATTAGCAAATAAAAGTGGTCTAAAAAGGATATTCCCCTTTCATTTAACATGTCAGTCACTATTGAATGCATTTTTCCTAGGTCGTCTTTGTATTATTAATATTTATTTAATTAATTCATTTTTGTGTGTATGTCCACAAGCGATAAACGAGTGGTTTGTCACCTGCAAAATTGCATGTTTTTAACCTGAAAAACCACCTCTCATTGATACCAAAGGAAGAGGAGTAAAATTTGCATGTAAAAAGCACCATTGATTTCAGTGGGGGAGGAGTAAAAAATGTATGTAAAATATTTTAAATGGTGCAAGCCATGTGATAAATATGGGGCTTTTGTGAAATTTCACTTCAGAACACCACTACTTTTCCAATACTTTTTTCAGACATGCAACTTTTGTGCGACTTTTTGAAACTGCTGTCTTTAACCAGTTTTGTAAGCCAGGTCTGGTCTGGTGTATGTTTGTGGTGCAATTGAGGGCTATGCAACAAATCTGCATCTTTCTGAGAAAAGGCGCACTTCAACTGCAAAGTGAAAAGGCAAAAGTGTGTACTTAAGTCATTTTAGTCAAAATCACTTTTTGCACACTTGTGTAAAAGCTTGATAAATGTCCCCCATGGAATACTGTGTTCATTCTTGGGCACCAGTGCAACTCAAATCCAACTGACAGACACTGATCAAGCATTACAAGAAAGACATAGTGGAGCTTAAGCATATTCAAAGGCAGGCTTGGCGGGACTGGATAGGGCTCCAGTGGGCTGGCACATTAAATACACTGCTGTGAATCATAGCCCAAATCTATGCCAGCTCTTGCTGATGTGGTGCATGGACAGTCATTGATGCAACTAATTATATAGGAGGCCTAAGCCTCTTCAGTGATACGAACTAACCCCTGGGCCAGAGCCCGGAGTCACTAACACCCCTATTATCTGTAGATTTCCACCCCTAAAAATTAACTTTTATTATTTTTATTAAAATGAAAAACCCTAGTGTTAAAATCTTTAAAAAAAAAAAAGAGTACTGTGATGGTGTTTATATGAGGTAAACATGTAAATCACAGGAAACATCCCTGTCTCCTGTCTCTATACAGAAAGAAGGGTGCTGCAGACCATCAATCAGTACACCACCACAGAGTGCAGGTTTAAGAGTGAACTGTCAACAAGTTGCACCGTCACAGCAGCATTGTTGTTGGCTGATGTATGTCAATGGCTGCCTCAAATGGTTCACAGTACTATTTAAAAGCAATGCTGGTGACCTCATCAGCCACCACCTTGTTCAAAGCTACCAACTCAGAAGATCAATACAAATGTTTCAACAGCTCTACCAATCAGTTATATAGTCCTATTATAATTTCCGGGTAACCGATATGCTACTTACCAATCACAAGTTACTAATCAAAAGAACGCTCCCATATTTCTCAAATGCTTGTCCGTTCATCACCGCTACAACGCCGTGACCTCACCTGCGCCTATGTTCTGCTGTCGACTTAGATCTTGATCGGCGCCCATTCACTTATTGCACATGTCTGTATTTCTCTACCTGATGTCTTCAGGCTTAGTTTTTTTCACTGTCAGTTTTACTAAACGCGCATGTTATTAGACTTAGGTTAGAAGTGTTGCAAGACTTAGGCTATAGTCGTTACAACAGATAGAAATACTATGCTAATAATACATATGATGCCGTAAGGGCAACAATCCTCAAATATGTCATATTATGTATAATGTACTATACATAATATAATATTAATAAAGGTTTTTGTCCACCGATCAAATAATATGTAGTTTTTTTTTGTCACAAATCATATGAGATTAACTGATAACATAATTAGATGTAAAGTAAAATAATCCCCATGATGGTTATGTCATAGTGTCATTAGAGATGAGTAAATCGAGAATGACGAATCCGAATTCCTGAAAAATTTGATTTGCAACGAATGCGAATATCGCATGAATCGCTTTACTGAATCTCCATTTTAGTGCGGTCCACGCTCCAGGGCGTCTAAAATGGCGGATCTATAGGCGGAGGACATTGGGCAAGGAATCCTGGCAAGGCGGGAACAAGGATAGGCAGGATTACCCTGAAGCACATGCAGGATGCAGCCTATCAGCAGCCAGTCATCCGTGTGATTTCACAGACTTATATACAGTCATGGCCGTAAATGTTGGCACCCCTGAAATTTGCAGTAACATGTTTTGCTATACACATATTTATTCCCTTTGTGTGTATTAGAACTAAACCAAAAAAAGGGAGGAGAAAAAGCAAATTGGACATAATGTCACACCAAACTCCAAAAATGGTCTGGACAAAATTATTGGCACCCTTAACTTCATATTTGGTTGCACACCCTTTGGAAAAAATAACTGAAATCAGTTGCTTCCTATAACCATCAATAAGTTTCTTACACCTCACATCCAGAATGTTGGGCCACTCTTATTTTGCAAACTGCTCCAGGTCTCTCTTATTGGAAGGGCGCCTATTCCCAACAGCAATTTTAAGATCTCTCCACAGGTGTTCAATGCGATTTACATCTAGACTCATTGCTGGCCACTTCAGAACTCTCCAGCGCTATGTTGTCATCCATTTCTGGGTGCTTTTTGATGTATATTTGGGGTGATTGTCCTGCTGGAGGACAGTGGGCTGTCAGATTTCATGATGCCTTGCACACATTCAAGGCAATGAGTGCCAGAGGTAGCAAATCAACCCTAAGACACAATTGAACCTCCACCATATTTCACTGTAGGTACTGTGTTCTTTTCTTTGCAGGCCTCATTCAGTTATCAGTAAACAGTAGAATGATGTACTTAACCAAAAAGCTCTATCTTGGTCTCATCTGTCTACAAGATGTTTTCCCTGAAGGATTTTGACTTACTCAAGTTCATTTTTGCAAAATGTAGTCTTGCCTTATTATGTCTCTGTGTCAGCAGTGGGGTCCTCCTGGGTCTCCTGCCATAGCGTTTAATTTCATTTAAATATCGACGGATAGTTTGCGCTGACAGTGATGCTCCTTGAGCCTGCAGGACAGCTTGAATATCTTTGGAACTTGTTTGGGGCTGCTTATCCACCATCCGGACTATCCTGCGTTGACACCTTTCATAAATGTTTCTCTTCTGTTTATGCCCAAGGAGATTAGCTACAGTGCCACGGGTTGGAAACTTCTTGATAATGTTTGTCTGTGGACAAAAGCAAATCTAGATCTCTGGAGATGGACTTGTAACCTTGTGATTGTTGAAATTTTGGTTCTCAAGCCCTCAAACAGTTCTCTTCTCCTCTTTCTGTTGTCCATGCTTAGTGTGGCACACACAGACATACAATGCAAAGACTAAGTGAACTTCTCTCCTTTTTATCTGCTTTCAGGTGTGATTTTATATTGCCCACACCTGTTACTTGCCCCAGGTAGGGGTCTGTAGATCGTATAATACTCAGCAGTCCATTCCTAATAGTCTTTGAGAGAGTGCAATTTTGGGTTTAGTACACAGCAACTGTGTGTTGCAGCACTGATGTGTACTGCTGGTGTTGTGCAAAAATAATTTTTTTAAGCGTACTTTAGC
Organism: Hyla sarda; assembly: GCF_029499605.1. Taxonomy (NCBI): domain Eukaryota; kingdom Metazoa; phylum Chordata; class Amphibia; order Anura; family Hylidae; genus Hyla; species Hyla sarda. The sequence continues at coordinate 59,281,056 of NC_079197.1, read as the reverse complement.
GCATTTTTCTGCCCTCATAAGGGCATATCACATACGTTCATCTAAGTAGTGTACTATTTTGTAACTGTTAATCTGTGAAGGGCCTAGATTCTGTAAAAGGCAGGGCAAAAGTAATCACCAGCTGGTGTTTTACTCCAATACTTTTTTTTAAGCGTACTGTAGCACATTTTTCTGCCCTCATAAGTGCATACCACATACCTACATCTAAGTAGTGTACTATTTTGTACCTGCTAAACTCTCAAGGGCCTAGATACCAGCCAAAAGTACACACCTGCTGCTGTTCTAGACAAATACTGTTTTAAGTGTAGTGAAGTGTATTGTACTCCCCTCATGTAAGCACTAAGTATGTCCGACAGAGAAGTGCCAGGACATGCACAGAGGAGTGGCAGAGGCCTAAAGTCACCAGGCACAGGCAGAGGTCGCAGCAGGCTAAGGACAAGTGGCAACAGGAGTCACAGCGAGGGGCCTTATCTCCCGGTATCAGCTAGCCATCATGTCTCGACCACCAACCCATCTGCTGTCATTGATTGGTTAGCACGGTCATCCACTTCATCACAAGTGACATCTGATACCCCCAGTCAACAGTCGGTGGGTTCCTCAGACACAACCCTCAGTTGGCATGGCCCGGGAGCCGTTCCTGTCCTCTCATTGCCTCTGTCCTATGCTGTTCCCTCCCCTACAGAAGTATCTTATGCTGTGGGTTCAGCTCCACTATTCAGTGAGGACAATCTAATAGAGGACAGTCAGCAGCTACTGCCCAGACAAGAAGTGGAGGAGACATCCGCCGCTTCCTCCGCTATGCGGGCAAGTAGTGATGAGAGTGACGTGGGAGGTGGTGTTGCCAGGGATCAGGGTCCTGAAGCAGACACTGTTGAGGAACCTGAGGAGGACATCAGTGACGTGCAGACACTTGTTGATGATGATGCCGATCGCAATTCAGAGCCCGTTGCAGAAGGGGCTTCTTCATCATCAGGAGAAGTGGGTTGTAGGTTGCCTGTGAGGCAGCAGCTGAACCAGCAAGGTGGTATCATGCTTGGCAGTCAGCATGGTGGCAGAAGTGTAAATTTTGAAGCCAAACGTGACCGGGAGAGACCACCTGCTTGTGGCAGCCTACCTTCCAAGGAGGTAGTGGAACAGGGGTTCCTGGAGACGGCAGTAGTAGCAGTCAATTAGTGCAGACTATTGGTAGGAAAATCAGCTACTCTGCAGTGTGGCAGTTTTTCATCAAGCATCCAGAGGAGGTTAACATAGCCACATACAAGATGTGTCAGTAGAAGGGGAAGCGTGGCCAGGGTCCCAATGTTGGCACCACAGCCCTGCATCAACATATGCTGTGCCACCATAAAGCGGTCTGGAAGAACCGTGGCTCGGATGTAGTGGTCCAACCTGCTGCATCCCCCAGTGCCACGCCACTCCCTCTTTCGGACAGCCAAGGCTCCACCACCTCAGCAGAAGGTGTAATACCCTCCTTCTGGCGCTCCAGATGCTCCTTATCCTCCTACTTTTAGTCTGTCATCCATTGGCGAAGCCATATCCAAGAGACAACAGTATGCGCCCACTCATCCAACGGGGCAGAAGCTGAATGTGCTCCTGTCCAAGTTGCTGGTGGTGCAGTCCCTCCCTTTTCAAGTGGTGGACTTTGCACCTTTCAGAGAACTTATGGCTTGCGCAGAGCCAAAGTGGAGAGTCCCAAGCCGTACCAGCCCTGCACAATTTTGTGGAAGAGAAGGTGGGCCAGTCCTTGAGCCTGTTGGTGTGTACCAAAGTGCACGGCAGCGCCTATGTCTGTGGGTATGTGGGTGAATGTCGTTCCTGTACAGCCACAACAACACCAACTTGGACAGGTCACGCTTCTTCCTCCTCCATTCTCTAAGGCGGTTGGTCCTGTGACAGTGTGCAACTCCACTTCTTCATCCTCCATTGTGTCCTCAGCCTTCACTGCACAAACGGTCGCGCATGTGACGTCCCTCCGCAGACCCGTGCAGGACATCAGTGATGTCACTCGTCAGGCCGCCGGCATAGAGGACAAGCGCAGCGCAGGACAGGTAAGTGTGTCTATATGTGTGTGTGCATGTGTGGGTGGGTGTCTGTGTATGTGTGTCTGTCTGTGTCTGTGTGTGTGTATGTGTGTCTGTCTGTCTGTCTGTGTGGGTGTATGTGTGTGTGTCTGTCTGTGTGTCTGTGTGTGTGTGTATATATGTGGGGGGACGGACGACAATGCTACCTAATGTGGGGAACCTGCTCCTACCTAATGTGGGGAGCCTGCTACTACCTAATGTGGGGAGCCTGCTAGTACCTAATGTGGGGAACCTGCCACTACCTAATTTGAGGAACCTGCCACTACCTAATGTGGGGAGCCTGCTTCTACCTAATGTGGGGAATCTGCTACTACCTAATGTGGGGAACCTGCTTCTACCTAATGCTGGGAACCTGCTACTACCTAATGTGGGGAACCTGCTACTACCTAATGTGGGGAACCTGCTTCTACCTAATGCTGGGAACCTGCTACTACATAATGTGGGGAACCTGCTTCTACCTAATGTGGGGGACTTGCTTTTACCTAATGTGGGGAGCCTGCTACTACCTAATGTGGGGAGCCTGCTACTACCTAATGTGGGAAAACTGCTACTACCTAATGTGGGGAAACTGCTACTATCTAACGTGGATAAACTGCTACCTACTTAATGTGGGGAACATGCTACCTATCTAATGTGGGGAAACCGCTACCTTCCTAATGTGAGGAAACCGCTACCTTCCTAATGTGGGGAAACTGCTGCCTGCCTAATGCCTTCTTTTTACAAAAAGGCGCAGTTCATAAATCCCTTCTATATCATGTGTATTTTTTGTAAAAAGGCGCATAAAAGGCGCAAAGCCACTGAAAAGTCTCTAAAACTACACGATCCCAGACCTGGCATAGCTTTTTACTGTAGTGTGAGGAGAGAAATTTGAGAAAATGTTTACCTGCACAAAATTTATCAAATGCTCTTTGAACATTTAATACATTTGTTTCTAGTACACATTACCAGCCCACAAAAAAAAGGTGTAAAAAAATGCTTCACTTACACCTACAATGATAAATGTGGGCCCATATGTTGGACCGACTATACGAACAGAGAAAAGCCATCGCCGATTTCTTGATGATCCAAACGAATAGGGCGACTCCCCTGTGTAACTTCAATGTCAACCAGTGGCAGCTCATACGTGACACCCGCCGTTTGCTCAGGCCCTTTGAGGAAGCCACATTATAAGTAGTGTTTAGCACGAATATTAATAATGCTAATTTTTTCGCGAATATCGGCAATTTGCGATTTCACAAATATTTAGAATATGGTGCTATATATTCGTAATGACGAATATTCTTTTTTTTTTCTCACATGCATATTTTCCATGCAAAATTTAGTTTTTTCTCACATGCAAATTTTTATGCAGATTTTCCATGTGAATTTTCACATGGAAAAAAAGTGAATGAACATTGCGAATATGCGAATTTAACGAACATAGGACGAATAATCGTCAATATATTCGCTAAATATCTCAAATTCAAATATGGCCCCTTCTGCTCATCACTAATTATAAGTTAGTCGCCAGGATTACGGGATGAACTACATCATTCCACTGCTACATTTCCTACAACACATGTTGGAAACAATGGCTGGTCAGGGCAATGGAGACATGGCGCCTACATCTCACGGCCACATGAGCCCTGTGGGAGCTGAACAGGAGGAGGAGGGGCACAGTGGAGCACAGTTAAGGTTTCGTGAAATGGGCGGTTTTTCTAGTCATCTTACAGGAGAGGAGGAGCAGGAGCAGCCAGAGGAACTAGAGGGTTATGAGGAAGGCGAGACAGAGGCCCCAGACACACCGTGGCAGTATTCAGTGGAGATGGAGGCAGGGAGTCCCTCCGAGTCACTTGCACAAATGGCACGATGCATGCTAACTTGCTTGCATAGTGACCGCTGAATTGTCACCATTTTGGACCCTCGTTAATGGACCCTCGCTACAGCCACAAAATAAGGGCCTTCTTTACACCCACTGAGAGGGAGGACAAACTCACCTACTATAGAGACATCCTACGTAGTCAGTTGGCCGATGCCTATTGGCGCCATCGTCCATCCTCTCGCAGGTGTGACTCGGGGGGCCCTATGCGCTCACCTTCCACTGCCATGCCTGCTGGGGAGGGGTGGGTTGGCAGGAGCAGTACCAGCTCCATCAGCCGCAGCCTGAGTCTACAGTCGCTGATGAGTACCTTTCTTCACGCGCATAGTGTAGCAACTCATCAGCAGCAGGTAGACCTGGAGCAGGACCTGAACCAGCAGGTGGTGGCATACCTTGACATGCCCATGCCAACACACCTTGAAGATCCGCTGGACTTCTGGGCAGCCAAACCTGATTTGTGGCCGCAGCTAGCAGAGTTTGCCGTGGAAAAGCTGTCCTGCCTGGCCAGTACTGCGCCATCAGAGCGTGTGTTTAGTGCGGCGGGGGCTATAGTCACCCCATGGAGAACTCGCCTCTCCACAAAAAATGTGAAGAGATTGACCTTTGTGAAGATGAATTAGGCATGGATCAGCCAGGATTTCCACCCACCAATGCCTGATTCATCAGAGTAGATTGACCATGGTGCCACACCAACACTTCACAAATATGTATAGTGCCAAACAGATTTAAGGCGCAGCGCCAGTTACAAACATCCCTCCGCATCAGACCTTTTTTCACCCACCTTCATCACCGAGTACTGGTATTGCCACCAACTGCACCTCTATCATCGAGTCACTTTCAGGACTCCTGATGCTGCTGTTGCCACCTCCAGGCTGTCTCATTCTGCCACCATATGGTCTCCTCATACTTCCGCCAACTCCAGGCTGTGCCATTCAGCCACTATATCGTCTCCTCATCTGCTGCCAACTCCAGGCTGTGCCAATCAGCCACTATATGTTCTACTCATGCTGCCGCCATCTCCAGACTGTGCAATTCAGCCACTATATGCTCTACTCATCTGCCGCCATCTCCAGACTATGCCATTCAGCCACTATTTGTTCTACTCATGCTGCCGCCAACTCCAGGCTGTGCCATTCAGCCACTATATGGTCTCCTCATCTGCCGCCAACTCCAGGCAGTGCCATTCAGTCGCTATATATTGTACACATGCTGCCGTCAACTCCAGGCTGTGCCATTCAGCCACTATATGGCCTCCTAATTTGTCACCAACTCCAGACTATGCCATTCAGCCACTATATGGTCTCCTCATCTGCCGCCAACTCCAGGCTGTGACATTCAGCTACTACCTTGTCTCCTCATCTTCCGACAACTCCAGGCTGTGCCATTCAGCCACTATATGTTCTACTCATGCTACCGCCAACTCCAGGCTGAGCCATTCAGCCACTATATGGTCTCCTCGTCTGCCACCAACTCCAGGCTGTTCCATTCAGCCACTTTATGTTCTACTCATGCTGCCACCAACTCCAGACTATGCCATTCAGCCACTATATGGTCTCCTCATCTGCGGTCAACTCCAGACTGTGCCATTGTGCCACTATATGGTCTCCTCATCTGCCGCCAACTCCAGGCTGTGCCATTCAGCCACTATATCGTCTCCTCATCTGCCGCCAACTCCAGGCTGGGCCATTCAGCCACAATATTTTCTACTCATGCTGCCGCCATCTCCAGGCTGTGCCATTCAGCCACTATATGTTCTACTCATGCTGCCGCAAACTCAAATCTATGCCATTCAGTCACTATATGGTCTCCTCATCTGCCACCAACTCCAGGCTGTGCCATTTACCACTATATGTTCTACTCATGCTGCCGCCAACTCCAGACTATGCCATTCAGCTATTATATGGTCTCCTCATCTGCCGCTAACTCCAGGCTGTGCCATTCAGTCACTATATAGTTACATAGTTACATAGTTAGTATGGTTGAAAAAAGACATACGTCCATCAAGTCCAACCAGGGGATTGAAGGGAAGGATGTAAGGGGATAAGGGAAAGGGATTTAGTTTTATAATTCTGCATAAGCATTAATGTTATTTTGTTCCAGGAATGTATCTAACCCTGCTTTAAAGCTGTTAATTGTTCCTGCTGTGACCAGTTCCTGAGGTAGACCGTTCCATAAATTCACAGTCCTCACGGTAAAGAAGGCATGCCGCCCCTTTAGACTAAACCTTTTCTTCTCCAGACGGAGGGAGTGCCCCATCGTCCTTTGGGGGGGTTTAACCTGGAACAGTTTTTCTCCATATTTTTTGTATGGGCCATTTATATACTTATATACTTTTATCATATCCCCCCTTAAACGTCTCTTCTCAAGACTAAACAATTGTAACTCCTTTAATCGCTCCTCATAGCTAAGATGTTCCATGCCCCATATTAGTTTAGTCGCGCGTCTCTGCACCCTTTCCAACTCCGCAGTGTCCCTTTTATGAACAGGCGACCAAAACTGAACAGCATATTCCAGGTGAGGCCGTACCAATGCTTTATAAAGGGGGAGTATTATGTCCCTGCCCCTCGAGTCCATGCCTCTTTTTATACATGACAATATCCTGCCGGCTTTGGAAGCAGCAGCCTGACATTGCATGCTATTCTGTAGTCTGTGATCTACAAGTACACCCAGATCCTTCTCTACCAGTGACTCCGCCAGTTTAATCCCCCCTAAGACATACGACGCATGCAGGTTATTAGTACCCAGATGCATAACTTTACATTTATCCACATTGAACCTCATTTGCCAAGTGGATGCCCAGACACTTAGTCTATCCAAGTCCTCTTGTAACTTATGCACATCCTCTATAGACTGTACCGTGCTACAAAGCTTGGTGTCATCTGCAAAGATAGAAACAGAGCTGTTAATACCATCCTCTATATCATTGATAAATAAATTAAACAGCAGCGGGCCCAGTACTGAACCTTGGGGTACACCACTAATAACCGGGGACCAATCAGAGTATGAATCATTTACCACCACTGTCTGGGTACGATCCATGAGCCAGTGTTCAATCCAGTTACAAACTAAAGTTTCCAAGCCCAAGGACCTTAACTTACCTGTCAGATGTCTGTGAGGGACAGTATCAAACGCTTTGGCAAAATCCAGAAACACTATATCCACAGCCATTCCTCTGTCAAGGCTTCTACTCACCTCTTCATAAAAGCAAATTAGATTGGTTTGACAACTTCTATCCTTAGTAAACCCATGCTGGTTATCACTTATAATACTATTATCCCCTATGTATTCCTGTATGTAATCCCTTGTAAGTCCTTCAAACAATTTACCCACAAGGCACGTTAGACTTACCGGTCTATAATTGCCTGGCGAAGACCTAGAGCCCTTCTTGAAGATTGGTACCACATTAGCCTTGCGCCAGTCCCTTGGCACAATACCAGACACCAGAGAATCTCTAAATATCATGAACAAGGGTACAGATATTACTGAACTTACCTCTCTAAGAACTCTTGGGTGTAGTCCATCCGGCCCTGGAGATTTGCTTACATTTACTTTACTTAACTTACCTTGTACCATCTCTACATTAAGCCAGTTCAATACATTATATGATGTGTTACCAGCACTGACCTGACCAATGTCAGCTCCTTCTTCCATAGTATATACAGAACTAAAGAACCCATTCAGTAGCTCCGCCTTCTCTTGATCGCCCGTGACAACCTCCCCATTATCATTATTAAGGGGTCCTACATGCTCTGTCCTTGGTTTTTTTGTATTTATATATCTAAAAAAATATTTAGGATTAGTTTTGCTTTCTTCGGCCACCTGTCTCTCATTTTGAATTTTTGCTGTTTTTATTACATTTTTACAGATTTTATTAAGCTCCTTGTACTGTTTAAATGTTATAGCTGACCCATCAGATTTGTATTTTTTGAAGGCTATTTTTTTGTTGTTTATTGCTCTTTTAACCTCATTTGTCAGCCATGCAGGATTTAGTTTTAATCGTTTATATTTGTTCCCCTTTGGTATATATTTAGCTGTATAGTTATTTAGAGTTGATTTAAAGATGTCCCATTTACCTTCTGTATCAGTATTTGACAACACCTCCCCCCAGTCTATGTCCTGTAGTGCAGCCCTCAGCCCAGGGAAGTTTGCCTTTTTAAAGTTATATGTTTTTGCTTTCCCCGTCTGTCTTTGTTTTCTACATTTTAAGTCAAAAGTAACTATATTGTGGTCGCTATTACCAAGGTTTTCCCTCACAGTTACATTACCAACCAGCTCTGCGTTGTTGGAAATGATCAGATCCAACAAGGCATCACTTCTTGTTGAGTCCTCCACAAACTGGCCCATAAAATTATCCTGCAATAAATTTAGGAATTTTCTCCCCTTTGTTCTACTCATGCTGCTGCCAACTCCAGACTATACCATTTAGCCATTATATTGTCTCCTCATCTGCGGCCATCTCCAGACTGTGACATTCAGACACTATATGGTCTCCTCATCTGAGGTTAACTCCAGACTGTGCCATTATGTAACTATATGGTCTCCTCATCTGCCACCAACTCCAGGCTGTGCCATTCAGTCACTATATGGTCTCCTCATCTGCCGCCAACTCCAGGCTGTGCCATTCAGCCACTATATGTTCTACTCATGCTGCCACCATCTCCAGGCTGTGCCATTCAGCCACTATATGTTCTACTCATTCTGCCAACAACTCAAG